>NW_026736157.1:0-81794 GCF_949786415.1 Peromyscus eremicus | reverse complement strand
TTTCCTAAGCAGAGTTGAACTAGATATGTCCCGTGTGTGTAGGAAGCACAGTTCTTTTGTTCTGAGCAAGCTCACTGTTCTGGGCCTGAGGGAACACAATAGAATAGAAGAGTGCTGTTTTCTCAAAGCAGAGTGTTTTTCTTGTAAGGCGAGCTACTGTTTGTTTTCCAGTCAGAAATGGAGTTGAATCACATGCAGTTTCTGGTCCTACGAGCAAGAGTTTTTTTCTGGTAAGAAGAGTCACTATTGTGCTCCAATTGCCATACACAGTGCAAATAGCACTCGCGTCTGTTGCCAGCAAGTACAGTGTATTGGACTGTATGGAAGCTACTGTTGTTGTCAGTTTCTTAGCAGAGTTGAACTAGATATGGCCCGTGTGTGTAGGGATCACAGTTCTTTGTTCTGAGAAAGCTCACTGCTCTGGCTCTATAGGAAACACAGTAGAGTAGAAGAGTGTTCTTCTCTCAAAAGCAGAGTGTGTTTCTTGTAAGGCGAACTAGTGTTTGTTTCCCAGTCATAAATGGAGTTGAATCACATGGAGGTTCTGGTCCTTCCAGCAAGAGTTGTTTTTTGGTAAGAAGAGTCACTATTGCGCTCCCAATACCATATACATTGCAAATAGCACTGGCGTCTGTTTCCAGCAAGTACAGTGTACTGGACTGAAGAGAAGCTACTGTTCTTGTCAGTTTCCTAAGCAGAGTTGAACTAGATTTGGCCCGTGTGTGTAGGAAGCACAGTACTTTTGTCTGAGCAAGCTCAGTCTTCTGGCCCTATAGGAAACACAGTAGAGTAGAAGAGTGTTCTTTTCACAAAAGCAGAGTGTGTTTCTTGTAAGGCGAGCTATTGTTTGTTTCCCAGTCAGAAATGGAGTTGAATCACATGAAGTTTCTGATCTCACAAGCAAGAGTTGTTTTCTGGTAAGAAGAATCACCATTGCGTTCCCATTGCCATACACAGTGCAAATAGCACTCGCGTCTGTTCCCAGCATGTACAGTGTACTGGACTGAAGAGAAGCTACTGTTCTTGTCAGTTTCCTAAGCAGAGTTGAACTAGATATGTCCCATGTGTGTAGGAAGCACAGTTCTTTTGTTCTGAGCAAGCTCACTGTTCTGTGCCTGAGGGAACACAATAGAATAGAAGAGTGCTGCATCTCAAAGCAGAGTGTTTTTCTTGTAAGGTGAGCTACTCTTTGTTTTCCAATCAGAAATGGAGTTGAATGACATGCAGTTCCTGGTCCTACGAGCAAGAGTTGTTTTCTAGTAAGAAGAGTCACTATTGTGCTCCAATTGCCATACACAGTGCAAATAGCACTCGCGTCTGTTCCCAGCAAGTACAGTGTATTGGACTGTATGGAAGCTACTGTTCTTGTCAGTATCTTAGCAGAGTTGAACTAGATATGGCCCGTGTGTGTAGGGATCACAGCCCTTTGTTCTGAGAAAGCTCACTGCTCTGGCCCTATGAGAAACACAGTAGAGTAGAAGAGTGCTCTTTTCTCAAAAGCAGAGTGTGGTTCTTGTACTTCGAGCTAGTGTTTGTTTCCTAGTCAGAAATGGAGTTGAATCACGTGCAGTTTCTGGTCCTACGAGCAAGAGTTTTTTTCTGGTAAGAAGAGTCTCCATTGCGTTCTAATTGCCATACACAGTCCAAGTAGCACTCACATCTGTTCCCAGCAAGTACAGTGTATTGGAATGAAGAGAAGCTACTGTTCTTGTCAGTTTCCTAAGCAGAGTTGAAGTAGATATGGCCCATGTGTTTAGGAAGCACAGTTCTTTTGTTCTTAGCATACTCACTGTTCTAGCCCTCTAGGAAACACAGTAGAGTAGAAGAGTGCTCTTTTCTCAAAAGCAGAGTCTGTTTCTTGTAAGGCAAGCTAGTGTTTGTTTCCCAGTCAGAAATGGAGTTGAATCACATGCAGTTTCTTGTCCTACGAGCAAGACTTCTTTTCTGTTAAGAAGAGTCACTATTGTGCTCCCATTGCCATACACAGTGCAAATAGCACTCGCGTCTGTTCCCAGCAAGTACAGTGTATTGGACTGAAGAGAAGCTACAGTTCTTGTCATTTTCCTAAGCAGAGTTGAAGTAGATTTGTCCCGTGTGTGTAAAAAGTACAGTTCTTTTGTGCTGAGCAAGCTCACTGTTCTGGCCCTATAGGAGACAGAGTAGAAGAGTGCTCTTTTCTCAAAAGCAGAGTGTGTTTCTTGTAAGGCGAGCTAGTGTTTGTTTCCCTGTCAACCTGGAGTTGAATCACATGCACTTTCTGGTCCTATGAACAAGACTAGTTTTCTGGTAAGAAGAGTCACTAATGCGATCCATTTGCCACACTTTGCAAATAGCACTCGCGTCTGTTCCCAGCAAGTACAGTGTATTGGACTGAAGAGAAGCTCCTGTTCTTGTCAGGTTCCTAAGCAGAGTTGAAGT
Source organism: Peromyscus eremicus (assembly GCF_949786415.1). Taxonomy (NCBI): domain Eukaryota; kingdom Metazoa; phylum Chordata; class Mammalia; order Rodentia; family Cricetidae; genus Peromyscus; species Peromyscus eremicus. Next base: position 79,376 of record NW_026736157.1, on the reverse strand, counting down.
AGATTTGGCCCGTGTGTGAAGGAAGAACAGTTCTTTTGTTCTGAGCAAGCTCACTGTTCTGGCCCTATAGGAAAAACAGTAGAGTAGAAGAGTGCTCTTTTCTCAAAAGCAGAGTGTGTTTCTTGTAAGGCGAGCTATTGTTTGTTTCCCTGTCAGAAATAGAGTTGAATCAGATGCACTTTCTGGTCCTACAGCCAGACTTGTTCTCTGGTAAGAAGAGTCACTAATGCGATCCATTTGCCACACAGTGCAAATAGCACTCGCATCTGTTCCCAGCAAGTACAGTGTATTGGACTGAAGAGAAGCTACTATTCTTGTCCGTTTCCTAAGCAGAGTGGAAATAGATATGGCCCCTGTGTGTAGGAGCACAGTTCTTTTGTTCTGAGCAAGCTCCGTGTTCTGGCCTTATAGGAAACACAGTATAGTAGAAGAGTGCTCTTTTCTCAAAAGCAGTGTGTGTTTCTTGTACTGCTAGGTAGTGTTTGTTTCCCTGTTAGAAATGGAGTTTAATCACATGCAGTTTCTGGTCCTACGAGCAAGACTTGTTTTCTGGTAAGAAGAGTCACTATTGCGATCCATTTGCCACACAGTACAAATAGCACTCGCGACAGTTGCAAACAAGTACAGTGTATTGGACTGAAGAGAAGCTACTGTTCTTGTCAGTTTCCTAAGCAGAGTTGAAGTAGATATGGCCCGTGTGTGTAGGAAGCACAGTTCTTTTGTTCTGAGCAAGCTCACTCTTCTGGCCCTATAGGAAACACAGCAGAGTAGAAGAGTGCTGTTTTCTCAAAAGCAGAGTGTGTTTCTTGGAAGGCGAGCTAGTGTTTCTTTCCCAGTCAGAAATGGAGTTGAATCACATTCAGTTTCTGGTCCTACGAGCAAGAGTTGTTTTCTGATAAGTAGAGTCACTATTGCGATCCATTTGCCACGCAGTACAAATAGCACTCACGTCTGTTCCCAGCAAGTACAGTTTATTGGACTGAAGAGAAGCTCTTGTTCTTGTCAGTTTCCTAAGCAGAGTCTATATAGATATGGCCCATGTGTGTAGGAAGCACAGTTCTTTTGTTCTCAGCAAGCTCACTCTTCTGGTACTATAGGAAACACAATAGAGTAGAAGAGTGCTTTTTCTCAAAAGCAGAGTGTGTTTCTTGTAAGGCGAGCTAGTGTTTGTTTCCCTGTCAAACTGGAGTTGAATCACATGCACTTTCTGGTCCTACGAACAAGACTTGTTTTCTGGTAAGAAGAGTCACTAATGCGATCCATTTGCCACACAGTGCAAACAGCACTCGCGTATGTTCCCAGCAAGTAAAGTGTATTGGACTGAAGAGAAGCTCCTGTTCTTGTCAGTTTCCTAAGCAGAGTTGAACTAGATATGGCCCATGTGTGTAGGAAGAACAGTTCTTTTGTTCTGAGCAAGCTCACTGTTCTGGCCCTATAGGAAACACAGTAGAGTAGAAGAGTGCTCTTTTCTCAAAAGCAGAGTGTGTTTCTTGTAAGGCGAGCTAGTGTTTGTTTCCTTGTCAGAAATGGAGTTGAATCACATGCAGTTTCTGGTCCTGCGAGCAAGACTTACTGTCTGGTAAGAAGAGTCAGTATTGCGATCCATTTGCCACACAGTGCAAATAGCACTCACGTCTGTTGCCAGCAATACAGTGTATTGGACTGAAGAAGATCTCCTGTTCTTGTCAGTTTCCTAAGCAGAGTTGAAGTAGGTACGGCCCGTGTGTGTAGTAAGCACATTTCTTTTGTTCTGAGCAAGCTCACTGTTCTGGCCCTATAGGAAACACAGTAGAGTAGAAGGGTGCTCTTTTCTCAATAGCAGAGTGTGTTTCTTGTAAGGCGAGCTGGTGTTTGTTTCCCATTCAGAAATGGAGTTGAATCACATGCAGATTCTGTTCCTACGAGCAAGAGTTGTTTTCTGGTAAGAAGAGTCACTCTTGCGATCCCATTGCCATACAGAGTGCATTAGCACTCGCATCTGTTTCCAGCAAGTACAGTGTATTGGACTGAAGAGAATCCAATGTTCTTGTCAGTTTCCTAAGCAGAGTTGAAGTAGATATGGCCCGTGTGAGTAGGAAGCACAGTTCTTTTGTTCTGAGGAAGCTCACTGTTCTGGCCATATAGGAAACACAGTATAGTAGAAGAGTGCTCTTTCCTCAAAAGCAGTGTGTGTTTCTTGTACTGGGAGCTAGTGTTTGTTTCCCTGTTAGAAATGGAGTTTAATCACATGCAGTTTCTAGTCCTACGAGCAAGACTTGTTTTCTGGTAAGAAGAGTCACTATTGCGATACATTTGCCACACAGTGCAAATAGCACTCGCGTCTGTTGCCAACAAGTACAGTGTATTGGACTGAAGAGAAGCTACTGTTCTTGTCAGTTTCCTAAGCAGAGTTGAAGTAGATATGGCCCGTGTGTGTAGGAAGCACAGTTCTTTTGTTCTGAGCAAGCTCACTGTTCTGGCCCTATAGGAAACACAGCAGAGTAGATGAGTGCTCTTTTCTCTAAAGCAGAGTGTGTTTCTTGGAAGGCGAGCTAGTGTTTGTTTCCCAGTCAGAAATGGAGTTGAATCACATGAGTTTGTGGTCCTAAGAGCAAGAGTTGTTTTCTGATAAGTAGAGTCACTATTGCGATCCATTTGCCACACAGTGCAAATAGCACTCACGTCTGTTCCCAGCAAGTACAGTGTATTGGACTGAAGAGAAGCTCCTCTTCTTGTCAGTTTCCTAAGCAGATTGGAAATAGATATGGCCCATGTGTGTAGGAAGCACAGATCTTTTGTTCTCAGCAAGCTCACTCTTCTGGTACTATAGGAAACACAGTAGAGTAGAAGAATGCTTTTTCTCAAAAGCAGAGTGTGTTTCTTGTAAGGCGAGCTAGTGTTTGTTTCCCTGTCAAACTGGAGTTGAATCACATGCACTTTCTGGTCCTACGAACAAGACTTGTTTTCTGGTAAGAAGAGTCACTAATGCGATCCATTTGCCACACCGTGCAAAGAGCACTCGCGTCTGTTCCCAGCAAGTACAGTGTATTGGACTGAAGAGAAGCTCCTGTTCTTGTCAGTTTCCTCAGCAGAGTTGAAGTAGATATGGCCCGTGTGTGTAGGAAGAACAGTTCTTTTGTTCTGAGCAAGCTCAATGTTCTGGCCCTATAGGAAACACAGTAGAGAAGAAGAGTGCTCTTTTCTCAAAAGCAGAGTGTGTTTCTTGTAAGGCCAGCTATTGTTTGTTCCCCTGTCAGAAATGGAGTTGAATCAGATGTAGTTTCTGGTCCTACGAGCCAGACTTGTTTTCTGGTAAGAAGATTCACTAATGCGATCCATTTGCCACACAGTACAAATAGCACTCGCGTCTGTTCCCAGCAAGTACAGTGTATTGGACTGAAGAGAAGCTACTATTCTTGTCAGTTTCCTAAGTAGAGTGGAAATAGATATGGCCCGTGTGTGTAGGAGCACAGTTTTTTTGTTATGAACAAGCTAAGTGTTCTGGCCCTATAGGAAACACAGTATAGTAGAAGAGTGCTCTTTTCTCAAAAGCAGTGTGTGTTTCTTGTACTGCGAGCTAGTGTTTGTTTCCCTGTTAGAAATGGACTTTAATCACATGCAGTTTCTGGTCTGACGATGCAATACTTGTTTTCTGGTGCGAAGAGTCACTATTGCGATTCTTTTGCCACACAGTGCAAATAGCACTCGCGTCTGCTGCCAACAAGTACAGTGTATTGGACTGAAGGGAAGATACTGTTCTTGTCAGTTTCCTAAGCAGAGTTGAAGTAGATATGGCCCGTGTGTGTAGGAAGCACAGTTCTTTTGTTCTGAGCAAGCTCACTCTTCTGGCCCTATAGGAAACACAGCAGAGTAGAAGAGTGCTCTTTTCTCAAAAGCAGAGTGTGTTTCTTGGAAGGCGAGCTAGTGTTTGTTTCCCAGTCAGAAATGGAGTTGAATCACATTCAGTTTCTGGTCCTACGAGCAAGAATTGTTTTCTGGTAAGTAGAGTCACTATTGCGATCCATTTGCTACGCAGTACAAATAGCACTCACGTCTGTTCCCAGCAAGTACAGTTTATTGGACTGAAGAAAAGCTCCTCTTCTTGTCAGTTTCCTAAGCAGAGTGGAAATAGATATGGCCCATGTGTGTAGGAAGCACAGTTCTTTTGTTCTCAGCAAGCTCACTCTTCTGGTACTATAGGAAACACAATAGAGTAGAAGAGTGCTTTTTCTCTAAAGCAGAGTGTGTTTCTTGTAAGGCGAGCTAGTGTTTGTTTCCCTGTCAAACTGGAGTTGAATCACATGCACTTTCTGGTCCTACGAACAATACTTGTTTTCTGGTAAGAAGAGTCACTAATGCAATCCATTTGCCACACAGTGCAAATAGCACTCGCGTCTGTTCCCAGCAAGTACAGTGTATTGGACTGAAGAGAAGCTCCTCTTCTTGTCAGTTTCCTAAGCAGAGTTGAACTAGATATGGCCCATGTGTGTAGGAAGAACAGTTCTTTTGTTCTGAGCAAGCTCACTGTTCTGGCCTTATAGGAAACATAGTAGACTAGAAGAGTGCTCTTTTCTCAAAAGCAGAGTGTGTTTCTTGTAAGGCGAGCTATTGTTTGTTTCCCTGTCAGAAATGGAGTTGAATCAGATGCAGTTTCTGGTCCTATGAGCCAGACTTGTTTTCTGGTAAGAAGAGTCACTAATGCGATCCATTTGCCACAAAGTGCAAATAGCACTCACGTCTGTTCCCAGCAAGTACAGTGTATTGGACTGAAGAAAAGCTACTATTCTTGTCAGTTTCCTAAGCAGAGTGGAAATAGATGTGGCCCGTGTGTGTAGGAGCACAGTTCTTTTGTTTTGAGCAAGCTCACTGTTCTGGCCCTATAGGAAACACAGTAGACTAGAAGAGTGCTCTTTTCTCAAAAGCAGAGTGTGTTTCTTGTAAGGCGAGCTAGTGTTTGTTTCCTTGTCAGAAATGGAGTTGAATCACATGCAGTTTCTGGTCCTACGAGCAAGACTTATTGTCTGGTAAGAAGAGTCAGTATTGCGATCCATTTGCCACACAGTGTAAATAGCACTCACTTCTGTTGCCAGCAATACAGTGTATTGGACTGAAGAAGAGCTCCTGTTCTTGTCAGTTTCCTAAGCAGAGTTGAAGTAGGTACGGCCCGTGTGTGTAGTAAGCACATTTCTTTTGTTCTGAGCAAGCTCACTGTTCTGGCCCTATAGGAAACACAGTAGAGTAGAAGGGTGCTCTTTTCTCAATAGCAGAGTGTGTTTCTTGTAAGGCGAGCTGGTGTTTGTTTCCCATTCAGAAATGGAGTTGAATCACATGCAGTTTCTGTTCCTACGAGCAAGAGTTGTTTTCTGGTAAGAAGAGTCACTCTTGCGATCCCATTGCCATACAGAGTGCAAGTAGCACTCGCATCTGTTTCCAGCAAGTACAGTGTATTGGACTGAAGAGAATCTAATGTTCTTGTCAGTTTCCTAAGCAGAGTTGAAGTAGATATGGCCCGTGTGAGTAGGAAGCACAGTTCTTTTGTTCTGAGGAAGCTCACTGTTCTGGCCATATAGGAAACACAGTATAGTAGAAGAGTGCTCTTTCCTCAAAAGCAGTGTGTGTTTCTTGTACTGCGAGCTAGTGTTTGTTTCCCTGTTAGAAATGGAGTTTAATCACATGCAGTTTCTGGTCCTACGAGCAAGACTTGTTTTCTGGTAAGAAGAGTCACTATTGCGATCCATTTGCCACACAGTGCAAATAGCACTCGCGTCTGTTACCAACAAGTACAGTGTATTGGACTGAAGAGAAGCTACTGTTCTTGTCAGTTTCCTAAGCAGAGTTGAAGTAGATATGGCCCGTGTGTGTAGGAAGCACAGTTCTTTTGTTCTGAGCAAGCTCACTGTTCTGGCCCTATAGGAAACACAGCAGAGTAGAAGAGTGCTCTTTTCTCTAAAGCAGAGTGTGTTTCTTGGAAGGCGAGCTAGTGTTTGTTTCCCAGTCAGAAATGGAGTTGAATCAGATGTAGTTTCTGGTCCTACGAGCCAGACTTGTTTTCTGGTAAGAAGATTCACTAATGCGATCCATTTGCCACATAGTACAAATAGCACTCGCGTCTGTTCCCAGCAAGTACAGTGTATTGGACTGAAGAGAAGCTACTATTCTTGTCAGTTTCCTAAGTAGAGTGGAAATAGATATGGCCCGTGTGTGTAGGAGCACAGTTTTTTTGTTATGAACAAGCTAAGTGTTCTGGCCCTATAGGAAACACAGTATAGTAGAAGAGTGCTCTTTTCTCAAAAGCAGTGTGTGTTTCTTGTACTGCGAGCTAGTGTTTTTTCCCTCTTAGAAATGGAGTTTAATCACATGCAGTTTCTGGTCCGATGATGCAATACTTGTTTTCTGGTAAGAAGAGTCACTATTGCGATCCATTTGCCACACAGTGCAAATAGCACTCGTGTCTGTTGCCAAAAATTAAAGTGTATTGGACTGAAGGGAAGATACTGTTCTTGTCAGTTTCATAAGCAGAGTTGAAGTAGATATGGCCCGTGTGTGTAGGAAGCACAGTTCTTTTGTTCTGAGCAAGCTCACTGTTCTGGCCCTATAGGAAACACAGCAGAGTAGAAGAGAGCTCTTTTCTCAAAAGCAGAGTGTGTTTCTTGGAAGGCGAGCTAGTGTTTGTTTCCCAGTCAGAAATGGAGTTGAATCACATGCAGTTTCTGGTCCTATGAGCAAGAGTTTTTTTCTGGTAAGAAGAGTCTCTATTGCGTTCTAATTGCCATACACAGTACAAGTAGCACTCGCCTCTGTTCCCAGCAAGTACAGTGTATTGGAATGAAGAGAAGCTACTGTTCTTGTCAGTTTCCTAAGCAGAGTTGAAGTAGATATGGCCCATGTGTTTAGGAAGCACAGTTCTTTTGTTCTAAGCAAACTCACTGTTCTGGCCCTATAGGAAACACAGTAGAGTAGAAGAGTGCTCTTTTCTCAAAATCAGAGTGTGTTTCTTGTAAGGCACGCTAGTGTTTGTTTCCCAGTCAGAAATGGAGTTGAATCACATGCAGTTTCTTGTCCTACGAGCAAGACTTCTTTTCTGTTAAGAAGAGTCACTATTGTGCTCCCATTGCCATACACAGTGCAAATAGCACTCGCGTCTGTTCCCAGCAAGTACAGTGTATTGGACTGAAGAGAAGCTACTGTTCTTGTCATTTTCCTAAGCAGAGTTGAAGTAGATTTGTCCCGTGTGTGTAAAAAGAACAGTTCTTTTGTTCTGAGCAAGCTCACTGTTCTGGCCCTATAGGAGACAGAGTAGAGTAGAAGAGTGCTCTTTTCTCAAAAGCAGAGTGTGTTTCTTGTAAGGCGAGCTAGTGTTTGTTTCCCTGTCAAACTGGAGTTGAATCACATGCACTTTCTGGTCCTACGAACAAGACTTGTTTTCTGGTAAAAAGAGTCACTAATGCGATCCATTTGCCACACAGTGCAAATAGCACTCGCGTCTGTTCCCAGCAAGTACAGTGTATTGGACAGAAGAGAAGCTCCTGTTCTTGTCAGTTTCCTAAGCAGAGTTGAAGTAGATATGGCCCGTGTGTTTAGGAAGAACAGTTCTTTTGTTCTGAGCAAACTCAATGTTCTGGCCCTATAGGAAACACAGTAGAGTAGAAGAGTGCTCTTTTCTCAAAAGCAGAGTGTGTTTCTTGTAAGGCGAGCTAGTGTTTGTTTCCCAGTAGGAAATGGAGTTGAATCACATGCAGTATCTTGTCCTACGAGCAAGACTTGTTTTCCGTTAAGAAGAGTCACTATTGTGCTCCCATTGCCGTACACAGTGCAAATAGCACTCGCGTCTGTTCCCAACAAGTACAGTGTATTAGACTGAAGAGAAGCTACTGTTCTTGTCAGTTTCCTAAGCAGAGTTGAAGTAGATATGGCCCGTGTGTGTAGGAAGCACAGTTCTTTTGTTTTCAGCAAGCTCACTGTTCTGGTCCTAAAGGAAACACAATAGAGAAGAAGAGTGCTTTTTCTTAAAAGCAGAGTGTGTTTCTTGTAAGGCGAGCTAGTGTTTGTTTCGCAGTCAGAAATGGAGTTAAATCACATGCAGTTTCTGGTCCTACGAGCAAGACTTATTTTCTGGTAAGAAGAGTCACTATTGCGATCCATTTGCCCCACAGTGTAAATAGCACTCGCGTCTGTTGCCAGCAATACAGTGTATTGGACTGAAGAAGAGCTCCTGTTCTTGTCAGTTTCCTAAGCAGAGTTGAAGTAGGTATGGCCCTTGTGTGTAGTAAGCACAATTCTAGTGTTCTGAGCAAGCTCACTGTTCTGGCCCTATAAAAAACACAGTAGAGTAGAAGGGTGCTCTTTTCTCAATAGCAGAGTGTGTTTCTTGTAAGGCGAGCTGGTGTTTGTTTCCCATTCAGAAATGCAGTTGAATCACATGCAGTTTCTGCTCCTACGAGCAAGAGTTGTTTTCTGGTAAGAAGAGTCACTCTTGCGATCCCATTGCCATACAGAGTGCAAGTAGCACTCGCATCTCTTTCCAGCAAGTACAGTGTATTGGACTGAAGAGAAGCTCCTGTTCTTGTCAGTTTCCTAAGCAGAGTTGAAGTAGATATGGCCCGTGTGTGTAGGAAGAACAGTTCTTTTGATCTGAGCAAGCTCACTGTTCTGGCCCTATAGGAAACACAGTAGAGTAGAAGAGTGCTCTTTTCTCAAAAGCAGAGTGTGTTTCTTGTAAGGGGAGCTAGTGTTTGTTTCCCTGTCAGAAATGGAGTTGAATCACATGCTGTTTCTGGTCCTATGAGCAAGACTTGTTTTCTGGTAAGAAGATTCACTAACGCGATCCATTTGCAAAACAGTACAAATAGCACTCGCGTCTGTTGCCAACAAGTACAGTGTATTGGACTGAAGAGAAGCTACTATTCTTGTCATTTTCCTAAGCAGAGTGGAAATAGATATGGCCCGTGTGTGTAGAAAGCACAGTTCTTTTGTTCTGAGCAAACTCACTGTTCTGGCCCTATAGGAAACACAGCAGAGTAGAAGAGTGCTCTTTTCTCAAAAGCAGAGTGTGTTTCTTGGAAGGCGAGCTAGTGTTTGTTTCCCAGTCAGAAATGGAGTTGAATCACATGCAGTTTCTGGTCCTACGAGCAAGAGTTGTTTTCTGGTAAGTAGAGTCACTATTGCGATCTATTTGCCACACAGTGCAAATAGCACTCGCGTCTGTTCCCAGCAAGTACAGTTTATTGGACAGAAGAGAAGCTCCTGTTCTTGTCAGTTTCCTAAGCAGAGTGGAAATAAATATGGCCCGTGTGTGTAGGAAGTACAGTCCTTTTGTTCTCAGCAAGCTCACTGTTCTGGTCCTATAGGAAACACAATAGAGTAGAAGAGTGCTTTTTCTCAAAAGCAGAGTGTGTTTCTTGTAAGGTGAGCTAGTGTTTGTTGCCCTATCAAACTGGAGTTGAATCACATGCACTTTCTGGTCCTACGAACAAGACTAGTTTTCTGGTAAGAAGAGTCACTAATGCGATCCATTTGCCACACATTGCAAATAGCACTCGCGTCTGTTCACAGCAAGTACAGTGTATTGGACTGAAGAGAAGCTCCTGTTCTTGTCAGTTTCCTCAGCAGAGTTGAAGTAGATATGGCCCGTGTGTGTAGGAAGAACAGTTCTTTTGTTCTGAGCAAGCTCACTGTTCTGGCCCTATAGGAATCACAGTAGAGTAGAGAGTGCTCTTTTCTCAAAAGCAGAGTGTGTTTCTTGTAAGGCGAACTAGTGTTTGTTTCCCAGTCAGAAATGGAGTTTAATCACATGCAGTTTCTTGTCCTACGAGCAAGACTTGTTTTCTGTTAAGAAGATTCACTATTGTGCTCCCATTGTCGTACACAGTGCAAATAGCACTCGCGTCTGTTCCCAGCATGTACAGTGTATTGGACTGAAGAGAAGCTCCTGTTCTTGTCAATTTCCTAAGCAGAGTTGAAGTAGATATGGCCCGTGTTTGTAAAAAGAACAGTTCTTTTGTTCTGAGCAAGCTCACTGTTCTGGCCCTAAAGGAGACAGAGTAGAGTAGAAGAGTGCTCTTTTCTCAAAAGCAGAGTGTGTTTCTTGTAAGGCGAGCTAGTGTTTGTTTCCCAGTCAGAAATGGAGTTGAATCACATGCAGTTTCTGGTCCTATGAGCAAGAGTTGTTTTCTTGTAAGTACAGTCATTATTGCGATCCATTTGCAACACAGTGCAAATAGCACTCGCATCTGTTCCTAGAAAGTACTGTGTACTGGACTGAAGAGAAGCTCCTGTTCTTGTCAGTTTCCTAAGCAGAGTGGAAGTAGATATGACGCTTGTGTGTAGGAAGGTAGTTCTTTTATGCTGAGCAAGCTCACTGTTCTGGCCATATATGAAACACAGTAGAGTAGAAGAGTGCTCTTTTCCCAATAGCAGACTGTGTTTCTAGTAAGGCGAGCTAGTGTTTGTTTCCCAGTCAGAAATGGAGTTGAATCACATGCAGTTTCTGGTCCTACGAGCAAGAGTTGTTTTCTGGTAAGTAGAGTCACTATTGCGATCCATTTGCCACACAGTGCAAATAGCACGCGCATCAGTTCCCAGCAAGTACTGTGTATTGGACTGAAGAGAAGCTCCTGTTTTGTCAGTTTCCAAAGCAGAGTGGAAATAGATATGGCCCGTGTGTGTAGGAAGCACAGTTCTTTTGTTCTGAGCGAGCTCACTGTTCTGGCCCTATAGGAAACACAGTAGAGTAGAAGAGTACTCTTTTCTCAAAAGCAGAGTGTGTTCCTTGTAAGGCGAGCTAGTGTTTGTTTCCCTGTCAAACTGGAGTTGAATAACATGCACTTTCTGGTCCTACGAACAAGAATAGTTTTCTGGTAAGAAGAGTAACTAATGCGATCCATTTGCCACACATTGCAAATAGCACTCGCGTCTGTTCCCAGCAAGTACAGTGTATTGGACTGAAGAGAAGCTCCTGTTCTTGTCAGTTTCCTAAGCAGAGTTGAAGTAGATATGTCCCGTGTGTGTAGGAAACACAGTTCTTTTGTTCTGAGGAAGCTCACTGTTCTGGCCCTATAGGAAACACAGTAGAGTAGAAGAGTGCTCTTTTCTCAAAAGCAGAGTGTGTTTCTTGTAAGGCGAGCTAGTGTTTGTTTCCCAGTTCAGAAATGGAGTTGAATCACATGCAGTTTCTTGTCCTACGAGCAAGACTTGTTTTCTGTTAAGAAGAGTCACTATTGCGATCCATTTGCAACACAGTTCAAATAGCCCTCGCATCTGTTCCCAGCAAGTACTGTGTATTGGACTGAAGAGAAGCTCCTTTTCTTGTCAGTTTCCTAAGCAGAGTGGATGTAGATATGACCCTTGTGTGTAGGAAGCACAGTTCTTTTGTTCTGAGCAAGCTCACTGTTCTGGCCCTCTAGGAAACACAGTAGAGTAGAAGAGTACTCTTTTCTCAAAAGCAGAGTGTGTTTCTTGTAAGGCGAGCTACTGTTTGTTTCCCAGTCAGAAATGGAGTTGAATCACATGCAGTTTCTTGTCCTACGAGCAAGACTTGTTTTCGGTTAAGAAGAGTCACTATTGTGCTCTCATTGCCGTACACAGTGCAAATAGCACTCGCGTCTGTCCCCAGCAAGTACAGTGTATTGGACTGAAGAGAAGCTACTGTTCTTGTCAATTTCCTAAGCAAAGTTGAAGTAGATATGGCCCGTGTTTGTAAAAAGAACAGTTCTTTTGTTCTGAGCAAGCTCACTGTTCTGGCCCTATAGGAGACAGAGTAGAGTAGAAGTGTGCTCTTTTCTCAAAAGCAGAGTGTGTTTCTTGTAAGGCGAGCTATTGTTTGTTTTCCTGTCAGAAATGGAGTTGAATCAGATGCAGTTTCTGGTCCTACGAGCCAGACTTGTTTTCTGTTTAGAAGAGTCACTAATGCGATCTATTTGCCACACAGTGCAAATAGCACTCGCATCTGTTCCCAGCAAGTACAGTGTATTGGACTGAAGAGAAGCTACTATTCTTGTCAGTTTCCTAAGCAGAGTGGAAATAGATATGGCCCGTGTGTGTAGAAAGCACAGTTCTTTTGTTCTGAGCAAGCTCACTGTTCTGGCCCTATAGGAAACACAGCAGAGTAGAAGAGTGCTCTTTTCTCAAAAGCAGAGTGTGTTTCTTGGAAGGCGAGCTAGTGTTTGTTTCCGAGTCAGAAATGGAGTTGAATCACATGCAGTTTCTTGTCCTACGAGCAAGACTTGTTTTCTGTTAAGAAGAGTCACTATTGTGCTCCCATTGCCGTACACAGTGCAAATAGCTCTCGTGTCTGTTCCCAGCAAGTACAGTGTATTGGACTGAAGAGAAGCTACTGTTCTTGTCAATTTCCTAAGCAGAGTTGAAGTAGATATGGCCCGTGTGTGTAAAAAGAACAGTTCTTTTGTTCTGAGCAAGCTCACTGTTCTGGCCCTATAGGAGACAGAGTAGAGTAGAAGAGTGCTATTTTCTCAAAAGCAGAGTGTGTTTCTTGTAAGGCGAGCCAGTGTTTGTTTCCCTGTCAAACTGGACTTGAATCACATGCACTTTCTGGTCCTACGAACAAGACTAGTTTTCTGGTAAGAAGAGTCACTAATGCGATCCATTTGCCATAAAGTGCAAATAGCATTCGCGTCTGTTCCCAGCAAGTACAGTGTATTGGACTGAAGAGAAGCTCCTTTTCTTGTCAGTTTCCTAAGCAGAGTTGAAGTAGATATGGCCCGTGTGTGTAGGAAGCACAGTTCTTTTGTTCTGAGCAAGCTCACTGTTTTGGCCCTTTAGGAAACACAGTAGAGTAGAAGAGTGCTCTTTTCTCAAAAGCAGAGTGTGTTTCTTGTAAGGCGAGCTAGTGTTTGTTTCCCTGTCAAACTGGAGTTGAATCACATGCAGTTTCTGGTCCTACGAGCAAGACTTGTTTTCTGGTAAGAAGAGTCACTAATGCGATCCATTTGCCACACAGTGCAAATAGCTCTCGCGTATGTTCCCAGCAAGTTCAGTGTATTGGACTGAAGAGAAGCTCCTTTTCTTGTCAGTTTCCTAAGCAGAGTTGAAGTAGATATGGCCCGTGTGTGTAGAAAGAACAGTTCTTTTGTTCTGAGCAATCTCACTGTTTTGGCCCTATAGGAAACACAATAGAGTAGAAGAGTGCTTTTTCTCAAAAGCAGAGTGTGTTTCTTGTAAGGCGAGCTAGTGTTTGTTTCCCTGTCAGAAATGTAGTTGAATCACATGCAGTTTCTGGTCCTATGAGCAAGACTTATTTTCCGGTAAGAAGAGACACTATTGTGATCCATTTGCCACACAGTGTAAATAGCACTCGCGTCTGTTGCCAGCAATACAGTGTATTGGACTGAAGAAGAGCTCCTGTTCTTGTCAGTTTCCTAAGCAGTGTTGAAGTAGGTATGGCCAGTGTGTGTAGTAAGCACAGTTCTTTTGTTCTAGGCAAGCTCACTGTTCTGGCCCTATAGGAAACACAGTAGAGTAGAAGAGTGCTCTTTTCTCAATAGCAGAGTGTGTTTCTTGTAAGGCGAGCTAGTGTTTGTTTCCCAGTCAGAAATGGAGTTGAATCACATGCAGTTTCTGGTACTACGAGCAAGAGTTGTTTTCTGATAAGAAGAGTCACTCTTGCCATCCCATTGCCATACAGAGTGCAAGTAGCACTCGCATCTGTTCCCAGCAAGTACAGTGTATTGGACTGAAGATAAGCTACTGTTCTTGTCATTTTCCTAAGCAGAGTTGAAGTAGATATGGCCCGCGTGTGTAGGAAGCACAGTTCTTTTGTTCTGAGGAAGCTCACTGTTCTGGCCCTATAGGAAACACAGTAGAGTAGAAGAGTGCTCTTTTCTCAAAAGCAGAGGGTGTTTCTTGGACGGCGAGCTAGTGTTTGTTTCCCAGTCAGAAATGGAGTTGAATCACATGCAGTTTCTGGTCCCACGAGCAAGAGTTTTTTTCTGGTAAGAAGAGTCTCTATTGCGTTCTAATTGCCATACACAGTGCAAGTAGCACTCGCATCTGTTCCCAGCACGTACAGTGTATTGGAATGAAGAGAAGCTACTGTTCTTGTCAGTTTCCTAAGCAGAGTTGAAGTAGATATGGCCCATGTGTTTAGCAAGCACAGTTCTTTTGTTCTGAGCAAACTCACTGTTCTGGCCCTATAGGAAACACAGTAGAGTAGAAGAGTGCTCTTTTCTCAAAATCAGAGTGTGTTTCTTGTAAGGCGAGCTAGTGTTTGTTTCCCTGTCAAACTGGAGTTGAATCACATGTGCTTTCTGGTTCTACGAACAAGACTTGTTTTCTGGTAAGAAGAGTCACTAATGCGATCCATTTGCCACACAGTGCAAATAGCACTCGCGTCTGTTCCTAGCAAGTACAGTGTATTGGACTGAAGAGAAGCTCCTTTTCTTGTCAGTTTCCTAAGCAGAGTTGAAGTAGATATGGCCCGTGTTTGTAGGAAGCACAGTTCTTTTGTTCTGAGCAAGCTCACTGTTCTGGCCCTATAGGAAACACAGTAGAGTAGAAGAGTGCTCTTTTCTCAAAAGCAGAGTGTGTTTCTTGTAAGGCGAGCTATTGTTTTTTTCCCTGTCAGAAATGGAGTTGAATCAGATGCAGTTTCTGGTCCTACGAACCAGACTTGTTTTCTGGTAAGAAGATTCACTAATGCGATCAATTTGCCACACAGTACAAATAGCACTCGCTTCTGTTCCCAGCAAGTACAGTGTACTGGACTGAAGAGAAGCTACTATTCTTGTCAGTTTCCTAAGTAGAGTGGAAATAGATATGGCCCGTGTGTGTAGGAGCACAGTTCTTTTGTTCTGAGCAAGCTCCCTGTTCTGGCCCTATAGGAAACACAGTATAATAGAAGAGTGCTCTTTTCTCAAAAGCAGTGTGTGTTTCTTGTACTGCGAGCTAGTGTTTGTTTCCCTGTTAGAAATGGAGTTTAGTCTCATGCAGTTTCTGGTCCTACGAGCAAGACTTGTTTTCTGGTAAGAAGAGTCACTATTGCGATCCATTTGCCACACAGTGCAAATAGCACTCGCTTCTGTTCCCAACAGGTACAGTGTATTGGACTGAAGAGAAGCTATTGTTCTTGTCAGTTTCCTAAGCAGAGTTGAAGTAGATAAGGCCCGAGTGTGTAGGAAGCACAGTTCTTTTGTTCTGAGCAAGCTCACTGTTCTGGCCCTATAGGAAACACAGTAGAGTAGAAGAGTGCTCTTTTCTCAAAAGCAGAGTGTGTTTCTTATAAGACGAGCTATTGTTTTTTTCCCTGTCAGAAATGGAGTTCAATCAGATGCAGTTTCTGGTCCTACGAACCAGACTTGTTTTCTGGTAAGAAGATTCGTAATGCGATCCATTTGCCACACAGTACAAATAGCACTCGCGTCTGTTCCCAGCAAGTACAGTGTACTGGACTGAAGAGAAGCTACTATTCTTGTCAGTTTCCTAAGTAGAGTGGAAATAGATATGGCCCGTGTGTGTAGGAGCACAGTTCTTTTGTTCTGAGCAAGCTCCCTGTTCTGGCCCTATAGGAAACACAGTATAATAGAAGAGTGCTCTTTTCTCAAAAGCAGTGTGTGTTTCTTGTACTGCGAGCTAGTGTTTGTTTCCCTGTTAGAAATGGAGTTTAGTCTCATGCAGTTTCTGGTCCTACGAGCAAGACTTGTTTTCTGGTAAGAAGAGTCACTATTGCGATCCATTTGCCACACAGTGCAAATACCACTCGCTTCTGTTGCCAACAGGTACAGTGTATTGGACTGAAGAGAAGCTACTGTTCTTGTCAGTTTCCTAATCAGAGTTGAAGTAGATAAGGCCCGTGTGTGTAGGAAGCACAGTTCTTTTGTTCTGAGCAAGCTCACTGTTCTGGCCCTATAGGAAACACAGTAGAGTAGAAGAGTGCTCTTTTCTCAAAAGCAGAGTGTGTTTCTTATAAGGCGAGCTAGTGTTTGTTTCCCAGTTCAGAAATGGAGTTGAATCACACGCAGTTTCTGGTCCTACGAGCAAGAGTTGTTTTCTTGTAAGTAGAGTCACTATTGCGATCCATTTGCAACACTGTGCAAATAGCACTCGCATCTGTTCCCAGCAAGTACTGTGTATTGGAATGAAGAGAAGCTCCTCTTCTTGTCAGTTTCCTAAGCAGAGTGGATGTAGATATGACCCTTGTGTGTAGGAAGCTAGTTCTTTTATGCTGAGAAAGCTCACTGTTCTGGCCCTACAGGAAACACAGTAGAGTAGAAGAGTGCTCTTTTCCCAATAGCAGAGTGTGTTTCTTGTAAGGCGAGCTAGTGTTTGTTTCCCAGTCAGAAATGGAGTTGAATCACATGCAGTTTCTGGTCCTACGAGCAAGAGTTTATTTTGGTAAGTAGCGTCACTATTGCGATCCATTTGCAACACAGTGCAAATAGCACTCGTATCAGTTCCCAGCAAGTACTGTCTATTGGACTGAAGAGAAGCTCCTGTTTTGTCAGTTTCCTAAGCAGAGTGGAAAAAGATATGGCCCGTGTGTGTAGGAAGTACAGTTCTTTTGTTCTGAGCAAGCTCACTGTTCTGGCCCTCTAGGAAACACAGTAGAGTAGAAGAGTGCTCTTTTCTCAAAAGCAGAGTGTGTTTCTTGTAAGGCGAGCTAGTGTTTGTTTCCCAGTCAGAAATGGAGTTGAATCACATGCAGTTTCTTGTCCTACGAGCAAGACTTGTTTTTCGTTAAGAAGAGTCACTATTTTGCTCCCATTGCCGTACACAGTGCAAATAGCACTCGCGTCTGTTCCCAGCAAGTACAGTGTATTGGACTGAAGAGAAGCTCCTGTTCTTGTCAGTTTCCTAAGCAGAGTTGAAGTAGATATGGCCTGTGTGTGTAGGAAGAACAGTTCTTTTATTCTGAGCAAGCTCACTGTTCTGGCCCTATAGGAAACACAGTAGAGTAGAAGAGTGCTCTTTTCTCAAAAGCAGAGTGTGTTTCTTATAAGGCGAGCAAGTGTTTGTTTCCCTGTCAGAAATGCAGTTGAATCAGATGCAGTTTCTGGTCCTACGAGCCAGACTTGTTTTCTGGTAAGAAGAGTCACTAATGCAATCCATTTGTCACACAGTGCAAATAGCACTCGCCTCTGTTCCCAGCAAGTACAGTGTATTGGACTGAAGAGAAGCTACTATTCTTGTCAGTTTCCTAAGCAGAGTGGAAATAGATATGGCCCGTGTGTATAGGAGCACAGTTCTTTTGTTCTGAGTAAGCTCACGGTTCTGGCCCTCTAGGAAACACAGTATAGTAGAAGAGTGCTCTTTTCTCAAAAGCAGTGTGTGTTTCTTGTACTGTGAGCTAGTGTTTGTTTCCTTGTTAGAAATGGAGTTTAATCGCATGCAGTTTCTGGTCCTACGAGCAAGACTTGTTTTCTGGTAAGAAGAGTCACTATTGCGATCCATTTGCCACACAGTGCAAATAGCACTCGCGTCTGTTGGCAACAAGTACAGTGTATTGGACTGAAGAGAAGCTCCTGTTTTCTCAGTTTCCAAAGCAGAGAGGAAATAGATATGGCCTGTGTGTGTAGGAAGCAGAGTTCTTTTGTTCTGAGCAAGCTCATTGTTCTGGGCCTCTAGGAAACACAGTAGAGTAGAAGAGTGCTCTTTTCTCAAAAGCAGAGTGTGTTTCTTGTAAGGCGAGCTAGTGTTTGTTTCCCAGTCAGAAATGGAGTTGAATCACATGCAGGTTCTGGTCCTTCGAGCAAGACTTGTTTTCCGTTAAGAAGAGTCACTATTGTGCTCCCATTGCCGTACACAGTGCAAATAGCACTCGCGTCTGTTCCCAGCAAGTACAGTGTATTGGACTGAAGAGAAGCTCCTGTTCTTGTCAGCTTCCTAAGCAGAGTTGAAGTAGATATGGCCCGTGTGTGTAGGAAGAACAGTTCTTTTGTTCTGAGTAAGTTCACTGTTCTGGCCCTATAGGAAACACAGTAGAGTAGAAGAGTGCTCTTTTCTCAAAAGCAGAGTGTGTTTCTTGTAAGGCGAGCTATTGTTTGTTTCCCTGTCAGAAATGGAGTTGAATCAGATGCAGTTTCTGGTCCTACGAACCAGACTTGCTTTCTGGTAAGAAGATTCACTAATGTGATCCATTTGCCACACAGTACAAATAGCACTCGCGTCTGTTCCCACCAAGTACAGTGTATTGGACTGAAGAGAAGCTCCTTTTCTTGTCAGTTTCCTAAGCAGAGTGGAAATAGATATGGCCCGTGTGTGTAGGAGCACAGTTCTTTTGTTCTGAGCAAGCTCACTGTTCTGGCCCTTTAGAAAACACAGTATAGTAGAAGAGTGCTCTTTTCTCAAAAGCAGTGTGTGTTTCTTGTACTGCGAGCTAGTGTTTGTTTCCCTGTTAGAAATGGAGTTTAATCACATGCAGTTTCTGGTCCTACGTGCAAGACTTGTTTTCCTGTAAGAAGAGTCACTATTGCGATCCATTTGCCACACAGTGCAAATAGCACTCGCGTCTGTTGCCAAAAAGTACAGTGTATTGGACTGAAGAGAAGATACTGTTCTTGTCAGTTTCCTAAGCAGAGTTGAAATAGATATGGCCTGTGTGTGTAGGAAGCACATTTCTTTTGTTCTGAGCAAGCTCACTGTTCTGGCCCTATAGGAAACACAGCAGAGTAGAAGAGTGCTCTTTTCTCAAAAGCAGAGTGTGTTTCTTGGACGGCGAGCTAGTATTTGTTTCCCAGTCAGAAATGGAGTTGAATGACATGCAGTTTTTGGTCCTACGAGCAAGAGTTTTTTTCTGGTAAGAAGAGTCTCTATTGCGTTCTAATTGCCATACACAGTGCAAGTAGCACTCGCATCTGTTCCCAGCAAGTACATTGTATTGGAATGAAGAGAAGCTACTGTTCTTGTCAGTTTCCTAAGCAGAGTTGAAGTAGATATGGTTCATGTGTTTAGGAAGCACAGTTCTTTTGTTCTGAGCAAACTCACTGTTCTGGTCCTATAGGAAACACAGTAGAGTAGAAGTGTGCTCTTTTATCAAAAGCAGTGTGTGTTTCTTGTACTGCGAGCTAGTGTTTGTTTCCCTGTTAGAAATGGAGTTTAATCACATGCAGTTTCTGGTCCTACGAGCAAGACTTGTTTCCTGGTAAGAAGAGTCACTATTGCGATCCATTTGCCACACAGTGCAAATAGCACTCGCGTCTGTTGCCAACAAGTACAGTGTATTGGACTGAAGAGAAGCTACTGTTCTTGTCAGTTTCCTAAGCAGAGTTGAAGTAGGTATGGCCCGTGTGTGTAGGAAGCACAGTTCTTTTGTTCTGAGCAAGCTCACTGTTCTGGCCCTATAGGAAACACAGTAGAGTAGAAGAGTGCTCTTTTCTCAAAAGCAGAGTGTGTTTCTTTTAAGGCGAGCTAGTGTTTGTTTCCCAGTTCAGCAATGGAGTTGAACCACATGCAGTTTCTGGTCCTACGAGCAAGAGTTGTTTTCTGGTAAGTAGAGTCACTATTGCGATCCATTTGCAACACAGTGCAAATAGCACTCGCATCTGTTCCCAGCAAGTACTGTGTATTGGACTGAAGTGAAGCTCCTCTTCTTGTCAGTTTCCTAAGCAGAGTGGATGTAGATATGACCCTTGTGTGTAGGAAGCTAGTTCTTTTATGCTGAGCAAGCTCACTGTTCTGGCCCTATAGGAAACACAGTAGAGTAGAACAGTGCTCTTTTCCCAATAGCAGAGTGTGTTTCTTGTAAGGCGAGCTAGTGTTTGTTTCCCAGTCAGAAATGGAGTTGAATCACATGCAGTTTCTGGTCCGACGAGCAAGAGTTGTTTTCTGGTAAGTAGAGTCACTATTGCGATCCATTTGCCACACATTGCAAATAGCACTCGCATCAGTTCCCAGCAAGTACTGTGTATTGGAGTGAAGAGAAGCTCCTGTTTTGTCAGTTTCCTAAGCAGAGTGGAAATAGATATGGCCCGTGTGTGTAGGAAGCACAGTTCTTTTGTTCTGAGCAAGCTCACTGTTCTGGCCCTCTAGGAAACACAGTAGAGTAGAAGAGTGCTCTTTTCTCAAAATCAGAGTGTCTTTCTTGTAATGCAAGCTAGTGTTTGTTTCCCAGTCAGAAATGGAGTTGAATCACATGCAGTTTCTGGTCCTACGAGCAAGACTTGTTTTCTGTTAAGAAGAGTCACTATTGTGCTCCCATTGCCGTACACAGTGCAAATAGCACTCGCGTCTGTTCCTAGCAAGTACAGTGTATTGGACTGAAGAGAAGCTACTGTTCTTTTCAGTTTCCTAAGCAGAGGTGAAGTAGATATGGCCCGTGTGTGTAGGAAGCACAGTTCTTTTGTTCTGAGCAAGCTCACTGTTCTGGTCCTATAGGAAACACAATAGAGTAGAAGAGTTCCTTTTCTCAAAAGCAGAGTGTGTTTCTTGTAAGGCGAGCTAGTGTTTGTTTCCTTGTCAGAAATGGAGTTGAATCCCATGCATTTTCTGGTCCTACGAGCAAGACTTATTTTCTGGTAAGAAGAGTCACAATTGCGATCCATTTCCCACACAGTGTAAATAGCAATCGCGTCTGTCGCCAGCAACACAGTGTATTGGACTCAAGTAGAGCTCCTGTTCTTGTCAGTTTCCTAAGCAGAGTTGAAGTAGGTATGGCCCGTGTGTGTAGGAAGAACATTTCTTTTGTTCTGAGCAAGCTCACTGTTCTGGCCCTATAGGAAACACAGTAGAGTAGAGAGTGCTCTTTTCTCAAAAGCAGAGTGTTTTTCTTGTAAGGCGAGCTATTGTTTGTTTCCCAGTCAGAAATGGAGTTGAATCACATGCAGTTTCTTGTCCTAGGAGCAAGACTTGTTTTCTGTTAAGAAGAGTCAGTATTGTGCTCCCATTGTCGTACACAGTGCAAATAGCACCCGCGTCTGTTCCCAGCAAGTACAGTGTATTGGACTGAAGAGAAGCTACTGTTCTTGTCAATATCCTAAGCAGAGTTGAAGTAGATATGGCCCGTGTTTGTAAAAAGAACAGTTCTTTTGTTCTGAGCAAGCTCACTGTTCTGGCCCTATAGGAGAAAGAGTAGAGTCGAAGAGTGCTCTTTTCTCAAAAGCAGAGTGTGTTTCTTGTAAGGCGAGCTAGTGTTTGTTTCCCTGTCAGAAATGGAGTTGAATCACATGCAGTTTCTGTTCCTACCTGCAAGACTAGTTTTCTGGTAAGAAGAATCACTATTGCGATCCATTTGCCACACAGTGCAAATAGCACTCGCGTATGTTCCCAGCAAGTACAGTGTATTGGACTGAAGAGAAGCTCCTGTTCTCGTCAGTTTCCTAAGCAGAGTTGAAGTAGATATGGCCCGTGTGTGTAGGAAGGACAGTTCTTTTGTTCTGAACAAGCTCACTGTTCTGGCCCTATAGGAAACACAGTAGAGTAGAAGAGTGCTCTTTTCTCAAAAGCAGAGTGTGTTTCTTGTAAGGCGAGCTAGTGTTTGTTTCCCAGTTCAGCAATGGAGTTGAATCACATGCAGTTTCTGGTCCTACGAGCAAGAGTTGTTTTCTGGTAAGTATAGTCACTATTGCGATCCATTTGCAACACAGTGCAAATAGCACTCGCATCTGTTCCCAGCAAGTACTGTGTATTGGACTGAAGTGAAGCTCCTCTTCTTGTCAGTTTCCTAAGCAGAGTGGATGTAGATATGACCCTTGTGTGTAGGAAGCTAGTTCTTTTATGCTGAGCAAGCTCACTGTTCTGGCCCCATAGGAAACACAGTAGAGTAGAACAGTGCTCTTTTCCCAATAGCAGAGTGTGTTTCTTGTAAGGCGAGCTAGTGTTTGTTTCCCAGTCAGAAATGGAGTTGAATCACATGCAGTTTCTGGTCCTACGAGCAAGAGTTGTTTTCTGGTAAGTAGAGCCACTATTGCGATCCATTTGCCACACAGTGCAAATAGCACTCGCGTCTCTTCCCAGCAAGTACAGTGTATTGGACTGAAAAGAAGCTACTGTTCTTGTCAATTTCCTAAGCAGAGTTGAAGTAGATATGGCCCGTGTTTGTAAAAGGAACAGTTCTTTTGTTCTGAGCAAGCTCACTGTTCTGGCCCTATAGGAGACAGAGTAGCGTAGAAGAGTGCTCTTTTCTCAAAAGCAGAGTGTGTTTCTTGTAAGGCGAGCTAGTGTTTGTTTCCCTGTCAAACTGGAGTTGAATCACATGCACTTTCTGGTCCTACGAACAAGACTAGTTTTCTGGTAAGAAGAGTCACTAATGCAATCGATTTGCCACAGAGTGCAAATAGCACTCACGTCTGTTCCTAGCAAGTACAGTGTATTGGACTGAAGAGAAGCTCCTGTTCTTGTCAGTTTCCTAAGCAGAGTTGAAGTAGATATGGCCCGTGTGTGTAGGAAGCACAGTTCTTTTGTTCTGAGGAAGCTCACTGTTCTGGCCCTATAGGAAACACAGTAGAGTAGAAGAGTGCTCTTTTCTCAAAAGCAGAGTGTGTATCTTGTAAGGCGAGCTAGTGTTTGTTTCCCAGTCAGATATGGAGTTGAATCACATGCAGTTTCTAGTCCTACGAGCAAGAGTTGTTTTCTTGTAAGTAGAGTCACTATTGCGATCCATTTGCAACACAGTGCAAATAGCACTCGCATCTGTTCCCAGCAAGTACTGTGTATTGGACTGAAGAGAAGCTCCTCTTCTTGTCAGTTTCCTAAGCAGAGTGGAAGTAGATATGACCCTTGTGTTTAGGAAGCTAGTTCTTTTATGCTGAGCAAGCTCACTCTTCTGGCCATATAGGAAACTCAGTATAGTAGAAGAGTGCTCTTTTCTCAAAAGCAGTGTGTGTTTCTTGTACTGCGAGCTAGTGTTTGGTTCCCTGTTAGAAATGGAGTTTATTAACGTGCAGTTTCTGGTCCTACGAGCAAGACTTTTTTTCTGGTAAGAAGAGTCACTATTGCGATCCATTTGCCACACAGTGCAAATAGTACTCGCGTCTGTTGCCAACAAGTACAGTGATTTGGACTGAAGAGAAGATACTGTTCTTGTCAGTTTGCTAAGCAGAGTTGAAGTAGATATGGCCTATGTGTTTAGGAAGCACAGTTCTTTTGTTCTGAGCAAACTCACTGTTCTGGCCCTATAGGAAACACAGTAGAGTAGAAGAGTGCTCTTTTCTCAAAATCAGAGGGTCTTTCTTGTAATGCAAGCTAGTGTTTGTTTCCTAGTCAGAAATGGAGTTGAATCACATGCAGTTTCTTCTCCTACGAGCAAGACTTGTTTTCTGTTAAGAAGAGTCACTATTGTGCTCCAATTGCCGTACACAGTGCAAATAGCACTCGCGTCTGTTGCCAGCAATACAGTCTATTGGACTGAAGAGAAGCTACTATTCTTGTCAGTTTCCTAAGTAGAGTGGAAATAGATATGGCCCGTGTGTGTAGGAGCACAGTTCTTTTGTTCTGAGCAAGCTCACTGTTCTGGCCCTATAGGAAACACAGTATAGTAGAAGAGTGCTCTTTTCTCAAAAGCAGTGTGTGTTTCTTGTAAGGCGAGCTAGTGTTTGTTTCCCTGTCAGAAATGGAGTTTAATCACATGCAGTTTCTGGTCCTACGTGCAAGACATGTTTTCTGGTAAGAAGAGTCACTATTGCCATCCATTTGCCACACAGTGCAAATAGCACTCGCGTCTGTTGCCAACAAGTACAGTGTATTGGACTGAAGAGAAGATACTGTTCTTGTCAGTTTCCTAAGCAGAGTTGAAATAGATATGGCCCGTGTGTGTAGGAAGCACAGTTCTTTTTTTCTGAGCAAGCTCACTGTTCTGGCCCTATAGGAAACACAGTAGAGTAGAAGAGTGCTCTTTTCTCAAAAGTGAGTGTGTTTCTTGGACGGCGAGCTAGTGTTTGTTTCCCAGTCAGAAATGGAGTTGAATCACATGCAGTTTCAGGTCCCACGAGCTCGACTTGTTTTCTGTTAAGAAGAGTCACTATTGTGCTCCCATTGCCGTACACAGTGCAAATAGCACTCGCGTCTGCTCCCAGCAAGTACAGTGTATTGGACTGAAGAGAAGCTACTGTTCTTGTCAATTTCCTAAGCAGAGTTGAAGTAGATATGGCCCGTGTGTGTAAAAAGAACAGTTGTTTTGTTCTGAGCAAGCTCACTGTTCTGGCCCTATAGGAGAAAGAGTAGAGTAGAAGAGTGCTCTTTTCTCAAAAGCAGAGTGTGTTTCTTGTAAGGCGAGCTAGTGTTTGTTTCCCTGTCAAACTGGAGTTGAATCACATGCACTTTCTGGTCCTACGAACAAGACTAGTTTTCTGGTAAGGAGTCACTAATGCGATCCATTTGCCACAGAGTGCAAATAGCACTCGCGTCTGTTCCTAACAAGTACAGTGTATTGGACTGAAGAGAAGCTCCTGTTCTTGTCAGTTTCCTAAGCAGAGTTGAAGTAGATATGGCCCGTGTGTGTAGGAAGCACAGTTCTTTTGTTCTGAGGAAGCTCACTGTTCTGGCCCTATAGGAAACACAGTAGAGTAGAAGAGTGCTCTTTTCTCAAAAGCAGAGTGTGTTTCTTGTAAGGCGAGCTAGTGTTTGTTTTCCAGTCAGAAATGGAGTTGAATCACATGCAGTTTCTAGTCCTACGAGCAAGAGTTGTTTTCTTGTAAGTAGAGTCACTACTGCGATCCATTTGCAACACAGTGCAAATAGCACTCGCATCTGTTCCCAGCAAGTACTGTGTATTGGACTGAAGAGAAGCTCCTCTTCTTGTCGGTTTCCTAAGCAGAGTGGAAGTAGATATGACCCTTGTGTTTAGGAAGCTAGTTCTTTTATGCTGAGCAAGCTCACTGTTCTGGCCATATAGGAAACACAGTAGAGTAGAAGAGTGCTCTTTTCTCAAAAGCAGTGTGTGTTTCTTGTACTGCGAGCTATTGTTTGTTTCCCTGTTAGAAATGGAGTTTAATCACATGCAGTTTCTGGTCCTACGAGCAAGACTTGTTTTCTGGTAAGAAGAGTCACTATTGCGATCCATTTGCCACACAGTGCAAATAGCACTCGCTTCTGTTGCCAACAAGTACAGTGTATTGGACTGAAGAGAAGCTACTGTTCTTGTCAGATTCCTAAGCAGAGTTGAAGTAGATATGGCCCGTGTGTGTAGGAGCACAGTTCTTTTGTTCTCAGCAAGCTCACTGTTCTGGTCCTATAGGAAACACAGTAGAGTAGAAGAGTGCTTTTTCTCAAAAGCAGAGTGTGTTTCTTGTAAGGCGAGCTAGTGTTTGTTTCCCTGTCAGAAATGGAGTTGAATCACATGCAGTTTCTGTTCCTACGAGCAAGACTTATTTTCTGTTAAGAAGAGTCACTATTGCGATCCATTTGCCACACAGTGCAAATAGCACTCGCGTCTGTTCCCAGCAAGTACAGTGTATTGGACTGAAGAGAAGCTACTATTCTTGTCACTTTCCTAAGTAGAGTGGATATAGATATGGCCCGTGTGTAGGAGCACAGTTCTTTTGTTCTGAGCAACCTCACTGTTCTGGCCCTATAGGAAACACAGTATAGTAGAAGAGTGCTCTTTTCTCAAAAGCAGTATGTGTTTCTTGTACTGTGAGCTAGTGTTTGTTTCCCTGTCAAACTGGAGTTGAATCACATGCACTTTCTGGTCCTATGAAAAAGAGTAGCTTTCTGGTAAGAAGAGTCACTAATGCGATCCATTTGCCACACATTGCAAATAGCACTCGCGTCTGTTCCCAGCAAGTACAGTGTATTGGACTGAAGAAATGCTCCTGTTCTTGTCAGTTTCCTAAGCAGAGTTGAAGTAGATATGGCCCGTGTGTGTAGGAAGGACAGTTCTTTTGTTCTGAGCAAGCTCACTGTTCTGGCCCTCTAGAAAACACAGTAGAGTAGAAGAGTGCTCTTTTCTCAAAATCAGAGTGTCTATCTTGTAATGCAAGCTAGTGTTTGTTTCCCAGTCAGAAATGGAGTTGAATCACATGCAGTTTCTGGTCCTACGAGCAAGACTTGTTTTCTGTTAAGAAGAGTCACTATTGTGCTCCCATTGCCGTACACAGTGTAAATAGCACTCGCGTCTGTTCCTAGCAAGTACAGTGTATTGGACTGAAGAGAAGCTACTATTCTTGTCAGTTTCCTAAGTAGAGTGGAAATAGATATGGCCTGTGTGTGTAGGAGCACAGTTCTTTTGTTCTGAGCAAGCTCACTGTTCTGGCCCTATAGGAAACACAGTAGAGTAGAAGAGTGCTCTTTTCTCAAAAGCAGAGTGTGTTTCTTTTAAGGCGAGCTAGTGTTTGTTTCCCAGTCAGAAATGGAGTTGAATCACATGCAGTTTCTAGTCCTACGAGCAAGAGTGGTTTTCTTGTAAGTAGAGTCACTATTGCGATCCATTTGCAACACAGTGCAAATAGCACTCGCATCTGTTCCCAGCAAGTAATGTGTATTGGACTGAAGAGAAGCTCCTCTTCTTGTCAGTTTCCTAAGCAGAGTGGAAGTAGATATGACCCTTGTGTTTAGGAAGCTAGTTCTTTTATGCTGAGCAAGCTCACTCTTCTGGCCATATAGGAAACTCAGTATAGTAGAAGAGTGCTCTTTTCTCAAAATCAGAGGGTCTTTCTTGTAATGCAAGCTAGTGTTTGTTTCCCAGTCAGAAATGGGGTTGAATCACATGCAGTTTCTTGTCCTACGAGCAAAACTTGTTTTCTGTTAAGAAGAGTCACTATTGTGCTCCCATTGTCGTACACAGTGCAAATAGCACTCGCGTCTGTTGCCAGCAATACAGTGTATTGGACTGAAGAGAAGCTACTATTCTTGTCAGTTTCCTAAGTAGAGTGGAAATATATATGGCCCGTGTGTGTAGGAGCACAGTTCTTTTGTTCTGAGCAAGCTCACTGTTCTGGCCCTATAGGAAACACAGTATAGTAGAAGAGTGCTCTTTTCTCAAAAGCAGTGTGTGTTTCTTGTACTGCGAGCTAGTGTTTGGTTCCCTGTTAGAAATGGAGTTTAATCACATGCAGTTTCTGGTCCTACGAGCAAGACATGTTTTCTGGTAAGAAGAGTCACTATTGCGATCCATTTGCCACACAGTGCAAATAGCACTCGCGTCTGTTGCCAACAAGTACAGTGTATTGGACTGAAGAGAAGATACTGTTCTTGTCAGTTTCCTAAGCAGAGTTGAAATAGATATGGCCCGTGTATGTAGGAAGAACAGTTCTTTTTTTCTGAGCCAGCTCACTGTCCTGGCTCTATAGGAAAAACAGCAGAGTAGAAGAGTGCTCTTTTCTCAAAAGTGAGTGTGTTTCTTGGACGGCGAGCTAGTGTTTGTTTCCCAGTCAGAAATGGAGTTGAATCACATGCAGTTTCAGGTCCTACGAGCACGACTTGTTTTCTGTTAAGAAGAGTCACTATTGTGCTCCCATTGCCGTACACAGTGCAAATAGCACTCACGTCTGTTCCCAGCAAGTACAGTGTATTGGCCTGAAGAGAAGCTACTGTTCTTGTCAATTTCCTAAGCAGAGTTGAAGTAGATATGGCCCGTGTGTAGAAAGAACAGTTCTTTTGTTCTGAGCAAGCTCACTGTTCTGGACCTATAGGAGAAAGAGTAGAGTAGAAGAGTGCTCTTTTCTCAAAAGCAGAGTGTGTTTCTTGTATGGCGAGCTAGTGTTTGTTTCCCTGTCAAACTGGAGTTGAATCACATGCACTTTCTCTTCCTACGAAGAAGACTAGCTTTCTGGTAAGAAGAGTCAGTAGTGCGATCCATTTGCCACAGAGTGCAAATAGCACTGGCGTCTGTTCCCAGCAAGTACAGTGTATTGGACTGAAGAGAAGCTCCTGTTCTTGTCAGTTTCCTAAGCAGAGTTGAAGTAGATATGGCCCGTGTTTGTAAAAAGAACAGTTCTTTTGTTCTGAGCAAGCTCACTGTTCTGGCCCTATAGGAGAAAGTGTAGAGTAGAAGAGTGCTCTGTTCTCAAAAGAAGAGTGTGTTTCTTGTAAGGCGAGCTAGTGTTTGTTTCCCTGTCAAACTGGAGTTGAATCACATGCACTTTCTGGTCCTACGAACAAGACTAGTTTTCTGGTAAGAAGAGTCACTATTGCGATCCATTTGCCACAGAGTGCAAATAGCACTCGTGTCTGTTCCTAGCAAGTACAGTGTATTGGACTGAAGAGAAGATCCTGTTCTTGTCAGTTTCCTAAGCAGAGTTGAAGTAGATATGGCCCGTGTATGTAGGAAGCACAGTTCTTTTGTTCTCAGGAAGCTCACTGTTCTGGCCCTATAGGAAACACAGTAGAGTAGAAGAGTGCTCTTTTCTCAAAAGCAGAGTGTGTTTCTTGTAAGGCGAGCTAGTGTTTGTTTCCCAGTCAGAAATGGAGTTGAATCACATGCAGTTTCTTGTCCTACGAGCAAGACTTGTTTTCTGTTAAGAAGAGTCACTATTGTGCTCCCATTGCCGTACACAGTGCAAATAGCACTCGCGTCTGTTCCCAGCAAGTACAGTGTATTGGACTGAAGAGAAGGTACTGTTCTTGTCAATTTCCTAAGCAGAGTTGAAGTAGATATGGCCCGTGTTTGTGAAAAGAACAGTTCTTTTGTTCTGAGCAAGCTCACTGTTCTGGCCCTATCGGAGAAAGAGTAGAGCAGAAGAGTGCTCTTTTCTCAAAACCAGTGTGTGTTTCTTGTACTTCGAGCTAGTGTTTGTTTCCCAGTCAGAAATGGAGTTGAATCACATGCAGTTTCTAGTCCTACGAGCAAGAGTTGTTTTCTTGTAAGTAGAGTCACTATTGCGATTGATTTGCAACACAGTGCAAATAGCACTCGCATCTGTTCCCAGCAAGTACTGTGTATTGGACTGAACAGAAGCTCCTCTTCTTGTCAGTTTCCTAAGCAGAGTGGAAGTAGATATGACCTTTGTGTTTAGGAAGCTAGTTCTTTTATGCTGAGCAAGCTCACTGTTCTGGCCATATAGGGAACACAGTATAGTAGAAGAGTGCTCTTTTCTCAAAAGCAGTGTGTGTTTCTTGTACTGCGAGCTAGTGTTTGTTTCCCTGTTAGAAATGGAGTTTAATCACATGCAGTTTCTGGTCCTATGAGCAAGACTTGTTTTCTGGTAAGAAGAGTCACTATTGAGATCCATTTTCCACACAGTGCAAATAGCACTCGCGTCTGTTGCCAACAAGTACAGTGTATTGGACTGAAGAGAAGCTACTGTTCTTGTCAGTTTCCTAAGCAGAGTTGAAGTAGATATGGCCCGTGTGTGTAGGAGCACAATTCTTTTGTTCTCAGCAAGCTCACTGTTCTGGTCCTATAGGAAACACAATAGAGTAGAAGAGTGCTTTTTCTCAAAAGCAGAGTGTGTTTCTTGTAAGGCGAGCTAGTGTTTGTTTCCCTGTCAGAAATGGAGTTGAATCACATGCAGTTTCTGTTCCTACGAGCAAGACTTATTTTCTGGTAAGAAGAGTCACTATTGCGATCCATTTGCCACACAGTGCAAATAGCACTCGCGTATGTTCCCAGCAAGTACAGTGTATTGGACTGAAGAGAAGCTCCTGTTCTTGTCAGTTTCCTAAGCAGAGTTGAAGTAGATATGGCCCGTGTGTGTAGGAAGCACAGTTCTTTTGTTCTGAGGAAGCTCACTGTTCTGGCCCTATAGGAAACACAGTAGAGTAGAAGAGTGCTCTTTTCTCAAAATCAGAGTGTGTTTCTTGTAAGGCGAGCTATTGTTTGTTTCTCTGTCAGAAATGGAGTTGAATCAGATGCAGTTTCTGGTCCTTCAAACCAGACTTGTTTTCTGGTAAGAAGATTCACTAATGCGATCCATTTGCCACACAGTACAAATAGCACTCGCGTCTGTTCCCAGCAAGTGCAGTGTATTGGACTGAAGAGAAGCTACTATTCTTGTCACTTTCCTAAGTAGAGTGGAAATAGATATGGCCCGTGTGTAGGAGCACAGTTCTTTTGTTCTGAGCAACCTCACTGTTCTGGCCCTATAGGAAACACAGTATAGTAGAAGAGTGCTCTTTTCTCAAAAGCAGTGTGTGTTTCTTGTACTGCGAGCTAGTGTTTGTTTCCCTGTCAAACTGGAGTTGAATCACATGCACTTTCTGGTCCTACGAACAAGACTAGCTTTCTGGTAAGAAGAGTCACTAATGAGATCCATTTGCCACACATTGCAAATAGCACTCGCGTCTGTTCCCAGCAAGTACAGTGTATTGGACTGAAGAAATGCTCCTGTTCTTGTTAGTTTCCTAAGCAGAGTTGAAGTAGATATGGCCCATGTGTGTAGGAAGCACAGTTCTTTTGTTCTGAGGAAGCTCACTGTTCTGGCCCTATAGGAAACACAGTAGAGTAGAAGAGTGCTCTTTTCTCAAAAGCAGAGTGTGTTTCTTGTAAGGCGAGCTAGTGTTTGTTTCCCAGTTCAGCAATGCAGTTGAATCACATGCAGTTTCTGGTCCTACGAGCAAGAGTTGTTTTCTGGTAAGTAGAGACACTATTGCGATCCATTTGCAACACAGTGCAAATAGCACTCGCATCTGTTCCCAGCAAGTACTGTGTATTGGACTGAAGTGAAGCTCCTCTTCTTGTCGTTTCCTAAGCAGAGTGGATGTAGATATGACCCTTGTGTGTAGGAAGCTAGTTCTTTTATGCTGAGCAAGCTCACTGTTCTGGCCCTATAGGAAACACAGTAGAGTAGAACAGTGCTCTTTTCCCAATAGCAGAGTGTGTTTCTTGTAAGGCGAGCTAGTGTTTGTTTCCCAGTCAGAAATGGAGTTGAATCACATGCAGTTTCTGGTCCTACGAGCAAGAGTTGTTTTCTGGTAAGTAGAGTCACTATTGCGATCCATTTGCCAAACAGTGCAAATAGCACTCGCATCTGTTCCCAGCAAGTACTGTGTATTGGACTGAAGAGAAGCTCCACTTCTTGTCAGTTTCCTAAGCAGAGTGGAAATAGATATGGCCCGTGTGTGTAGGAAGCACAGTTCTTTTGTTCTGAGCAAGCTCACTGTTCTGGCCCTCTAGGAAACACAGTAGAGTAGAAGAGTGCTCTTTTCTCAAAAGCAGTGTGTGTTTCTTGTACTGCGAGCTAGTGTTTGTTTCCTTGTTAGAAATGGAGTTTAATCAAATACAGTTTCTGGTCCTACGAGCAAGACTAGTTTTCTGGTAAGAAGAGTCACTATTGCGATCCATTTGCCACACAGTGCAAATAGCACTCGCGTCTGTTGCCAACAAGTACAGTGTATTGGACTGAAGAGAAGATACTGTTCTTGTCAGTTTCCTAAGCAGAGTTGAAATAGATATGGCCCGTGTGTGTAAAAAGAACAGTTCCTTTGTTCTGAGCAAGCTCACTGTTCTGGCCCTATAGGAGACAGAGTAGAGTAGAAGAGTGCTCTTTTCTCAAAAGCAGAGTGTGTTTCTTGTAAGGCGAGCTAGTGTTTGTTTCCCAGTCAGAAATGGAGTTGAATCACATGCAGTTTCTTGTCCTACGAGCAAGACTTGTTTTCCGTTAAGAAGAGTCACTATTGTGCTCCCATTGCCATACACAGTGCAAATAGCACTCACGTCTGTTCCCAGCAAGTACAGTGTATTGGACTGAAGAGAAGCTCCTGTTCTTGTCAGTTTCCTAAGCAGAGTTGATGTAGGTTTGGCCCGTGTGTGAAGGAAGAACAGTTCTTTTGTTCTGAGCAAGCTCACTGTTCTGACCCTATAGGAAACACAGAAGAGTAGAAGAGTGCTCTTTTCTCAAAAGCAGAGTGTGTTTCTTGTAAGGCGAGCTATTGTTTGTTTCCCTGTCAGAAATGGAGTTTAATCACATGCAGTTTCTGGTCCTACGAGCAAGACTTTTTTTCTGGTAAGAAGAGTCACTATTGCGATCCATTTGCCACATAGTGCAAATAGCACTCGCGTCTGTTGCCAACAAGTACAGTGTATTGGACTGAAGAGAAGCTACTGTTCTTGTCAGTTTCCTAAGCAGAGTTGAAGTAGATATGGCCCGTGTGTGTAGGAAGCACAGTTCTTTTGTTCTGAGCAAGCTCACTTTTCTGGTCCTATAGGAAACACAATAGAATAGAAGAGTGCTTTTTCTCAAAAGCAGAGTGTGTTTTTTGTAAGGCGAGCTATTGTTTCTTTCCCTGTCCGAATGGAGTTGAATCAGATGCAGTTTCTGGTCCTACGAGCAAGACTTATTTTCTGGTAAGAAAAGTCACAATTGCGATCCATTTCCCACACAGTGTAAATAGCAATCGCGTCTGTCGCCAGCAATACAGTGTATTGGACTCAAGAAGAGCTCCTGTTCTTGTCAGTTTCCTAAGCAGAATTGAAGTAGGTATGGCCCGTGTGTGTAGGAAGAACACTTCTTTTGTTCTGAGCAAGCTCACTGTTCTGGCCCTATAGGAAACACAGTAGACTAGAGAGTGCTCTTTTCTCAAAAGCAGAGTGTGTTTCTTGTAAGGCGAGCTAGTGTTTGTTTCCCAGTCAGAAATGGAGTTGAATCACATGCAGTTTCTTGTCCTACGAGCAAGACTTGTTTTCTGTTAAGAAGAGTCACTATTGTGCTCCCATTGCCGTACACAGTGCAAATAGCACCCGCGTCTGTTCCCAGCAAGTACAGTGTATTGGACTGAAGAGAAGCTACTGTTCTTGTCATTTTCCTAAGCAGAGTTGAAGTAGATATGGCCCGTGTTTGTAAAAAGAACAGTTCTTTTGTTCTGAGCAAGCTCACTGTTCTGGCCCTATAGGAGAAAGAGTAGAGTAGAAGAGTGCTCTTTTCTCAAAAGCAGAGTGTGTTTCTTGTAAGGCGAGCTAGTGTTTGTTTCCCTGTCAAACTGGAGTTGAATCACATGCACTTTCTGGTCCTATGAACAAGACTAGTTTTCTGGTAAGAAGAGTCACTAATGCGATCCATTTGCCACACAGTGCAAATAGCACTTGCGTATGTTCCCAGCAAGTACAGTGTATTGGACTGAAGAGAAGCTACTGTTCTTGTCAGTTTCCTAAGCAGAGTTGAAGTAGATATGGCCCGTGTGTGTAGGAAGAACAGTTCTTTTGTTCTGAGCAAGCTCACTGTTCTGGTCCTATAGGAAACACAGTAGAGTAGAAGAGTGCTCTTTTCTCAAAAGCAGAGGGTATTTCTTGTAAGGCGAGCTAGTGTTTGTTTCACAGTCAGAAATGGAGTTGAATCACATGCAGTTTCTTGTCTACGAGCAAGACTTGTTTTCTGTTAAGAAGAGTCACTATTGTGCTCCCATTGCCGTACACAGTGCAAATAGCACTCGCGTCTGTTCCCAGCAAGTACAGTGTATTGGACTGAAGAGAAGCTACTGTTCTTGTCAATTTCCTAAGCAGAGTTGAAGTAGATATAGCCCGTGTGCGTAAAACGAACAGTTCTTTTGTTCTGAGCAAGCTCACTGTTCTGGCCCTATAGGAGACAGAGTAGAGTAGAAGAGTGCTCTTTTCTCAAAAGCAGAGTGTGTTTCTTGTAAGGCGAGCCAGTGTTTGTTTCCCTGTCAAACTGGAGTTGAATCACATGCACTTTCTGGTCCTACGAACAAGACTAGTTTTCTGGTAAGAAGAGTCACTAATGCGATCGATTTGCCACACGGTGCAAATAGCATTCGCGTCTGTTCCCAGCAAGTACAGTGTATTGGACTGAAGAGAAGCTCCTGTTCTTGTCAGTTTCCTAAGCAGAGTTGAAGTAGATATGGCCCGTGTGTGTAGGAAGAACAGTTCTTTTGTTCTGAACAAGCTCACTGTTCTGGCCCTATAGGAAACACAGTAGAGTAGAAGAGTGCTCTTTTCTCAAAAGCAGAGAGTGTTTCTTGTAAGGCGAACTAGTGTTTGTTTCCCAGTTCAGAAATGGAGTTGAATCACATGCAGTTTCTGGTCCTACGAGCCAGACTTGTTTTCTGGTAAGAAGAGTCACTGATGCGATCCATTTGCCACACAGTGCAAATAGCACTCTCGTCTGTTCCCAGCAAGTACAGTGTATTGGACTGAAAAGAAGCTACTATTCTTGTCAGTTTCCTTAGCAGAGTGGAAATAGATATGGCCCGTGTGTGTAGGAGCACAGTTCTTTTGTTCTGAGCAAGCTCACTGTTCTGGCCCTATAGGAAACACAGTAGAGTAGAAGAGTGCTCTTTTCTCAAAAGCAGTGTGTGTTTCTTGTACTGCGAGCTAGTGTTTGTTTCCCTGTTAGAAATGGAGTTAAATCACATGCAGTTTCTGGTCCTACGAGCAAGACATGTTTTCTGGTAAGAAGAGTCACTATTGCGATCCATTTGCCACACAGTGCAAATAGCACTCGCGTCTGTTGGCAGCAATACAGTGTATTGGACTGAAGAAGAGCTCCTATTCTTGTCAGTTTCCTAAGCATAGTTGAAGTAGGTATTGCCCGTGTGTGTAGTAAGCACAGTTCTTTTGTTCTGAGCAAGCTCACTGTTCTGGCCCTATAGGAAACACAGTAGAGTAGAAGAGTGCTCTTTTCTCAATAGCAGAGTGTGTTTCTTGGAAGGCGAGCTAGTGTTTGTTTCCCAGTCAGAAATGGAGTTGAATCACATGCAGTTTCTGGTCCTACGAGCAAGACTTGTTTTCTCGTAAGAAGAGTCACTCTTGTGATCCCATTACCATACAGAGTGCAAGTAGCACTCGCATCTGTTTCCAGCAAGTACAGTGTATTGGACTGAAGAGAAGCTCCTGTTCTTGTCAGTTTCCTAAGCAGAGTTGAAGTAGATATGGCCCGTGTGTGTAGGAAGAACAGTTCTTTTGTTCTGAGCAAGCTCACTGTTCTGGCCCTATAGGAAACACAGTAGAGTAGAAGATTGCTCTTGTCTCAAAAGCAGAGTGTGTTTCTTGTAAGGCGAGCTATTGTTTGTTTCCCTGTCAGAAATGGAGTTGAATCAGATGCAGTTTCTGGTCCTACGAACCAGACTTGTTTTCTGGTAAGAAGATTCACTAATGAGATCCATTTGCCACACAGTACAAATAGCACTCGCGTCTGTTCCCAGCAAGTACAGTGTAGTGGACTGAAGAGAAGCTACTATTCTTGTCAGTTTCCTAAGTAGAGTGGAAATAGATATGGCCCGTGTGTGTAGGAGCACAATCCTTTTGTTCTGAGCAAGCTCACTGTTCTGGCCCTATAGGAAACACAGTAGAGTAGAAGAGTGCTCTTTTCTCAAAAGCAGTGTGTGTTTCTTGTACTGCCAGCTAGTGTTTGTTTCCCTGTTAGAAATGGAGTTTAATCACATGCAGTTTCTGGTCCTACGAGCAAGACCTGTTTTCTGGTAAGAAGAATCACTATTGCGATCCATTTGCCACACAGTGCAAATAGCACTCCCGTCTGTTGCCAACAAGTACAGTGTATTGGACTGAAGAGAAGATACTGTTCTTGTCAGTTTCCTAAGCAGAGTTGAAGTAGATATGGCCCGTGTGTAGGAAGCACAGTTCTTTTGTTCTGAGCAAGCTCACTGTTCTGGCCCTATAGGAAACACAGCAGAGTAGAAGAGTGCTCTTTTCTCAAAAGCAGAGTGTGCTTCTTGGAAGGCGAGCTAGTGTTTGTTTCCCAGTCAGAAATGGAGTTGAATCACATGCAGTTTCTGGTCCTACCATCAAGAGTTCTTTTCTGGTAAGAAGAGTCTCTATTGCGTTCTAATTGCCATACGCAGTGCAAGTAGCACTCGCATCTGTTCCCAGCAAGTACAGTGTATTGGAATGAAGAGAAGCTACTATTCTTGTCAGTTTCCTAAGCAGAGTTGAAGTAGATATGGCCCGTGTGTGTAGGAAGAACAGCTCTTTTGTTCTGAGCAAGCTCACTGTTCTGGTCCTATAGGAAACACAGTAGAGTAGAAGAGTGCTCTTTTCTCAAAAGCAGAGGGTATTTCTTGTAAGGCGAGCTAGTGTTTGTTTCACAGTCAGAAATGGAGTTGAATCACATGCAGTTTCTTGTCTACGAGCAAGACTTGTTTTCTGTTAAGAAGAGTCACTATTGTGCTCCCATTGCCGTACACAGTGCAAATAGCACTCGCGTCTGTTCCCAGCAAGTACAGTGTATTGGACTGAAGAGAAGCTACTGTTCTTGTCAATTTCCTAAGCAGAGTTGAAGTAGATATAGCCCGTGTGCGTAAAACGAACAGTTCTTTTGTTCTGAGCAAGCTCACTGTTCTGGCCCTATAGGAGACAGAGTAGAGTAGAAGAGTGCTCTTTTCTCAAAAGCAGAGTGTGTTTCTTGTAAGGCGAGCCAGTGTTTGTTTCCCTGTCAAACTGGAGTTGAATCACATGCACTTTCTGGTCCTACGAACAAGACTAGTTTTCTGGTAAGAAGAGTCACTAATGCGATCGATTTGCCACACGGTGCAAATAGCATTCGCGTCTGTTCCCAGCAAGTACAGTGTATTGGACTGAAGAGAAGCTCCTGTTCTTGTCAGTTTCCTAAGCAGAGTTGAAGTAGATATGGCCCGTGTGTGTAAAAAGAACAGTTCTTTTGTTCTGAGCAAGCTCACTGTTCTGGCCCTATAGGAAACACAGTAGAGTAGAAGAGTGCTCTTTTCTCAAAAGCAGAGAGTGTTTCTTGTAAGGCGAGCTAGTGTTTGTTTCCCAGTTCAGAAATGGAGTTGAATCACATGCAGTTTCTGGTCCTACGAGCCAGACTTGTTTTCTGGTAAGAAGAGTCACTGATGCGATCCATTTGCCACACAGTGCAAATAGCACTCTCGTCTGTTCCCAGCAAGTACAGTGTATTGGACTGAAAAGAAGCTACTATTCTTGTCAGTTTCCTTAGCAGAGTGGAAATAGATATGGCCCGTGTGTGTAGGAGCACAGTTCTTTTGTTCTGAGCAAGCTCACTGTTCTGGCCCTATAGGAAACACAGTAGAGTAGAAGAGTGCTCTTTTCTCAAAAGCAGTGTGTGTTTCTTGTACTGCGAGCTAGTGTTTGTTTCCCTGTTAGAAATGGAGTTAAATCACATGCAGTTTCTGGTCCTACGAGCAAGACATGTTTTCTGGTAAGAAGAGTCACTATTGCGATCCATTTGCCACACAGTGCAAATAGCACTCGCGTCTGTTGCCAGCAATACAGTGTATTGGACTGAAGAAGAGCTCCTATTCTTGTCAGTTTCCTAAGCAGAGTTGAAGTAGGTATTGCCCGTGTGTGTAGTAAACACAGTTCTTTTGTTCTGAGCAAGCTCACTGTTCTGGCCCTATAGGAAACACAGTAGAGAAGAAGAGTGCTCTTTTCTCAATAGCAGAGTGTGTTTCTTGGAAGGCGAGCTAGTGTTTGTTTCCCAGTCAGAAATGGAGTTGAATCACATGCAGTTTCTTGTCCTACGAGCAAGACTTGTTTTCTGTTAAGAAGAGTCACTATTGTGCTCCCATTGCCGTACACAGTGCAAATAGCACTCGCGTCTGTTCCCAGCAAGTACAGTGTATTGGACTGAAGAGAAGGTACTGTTCTTGTCAATTTCCTAAGCAGAGTTGAAGTAGATATGGCCCGTGTTTGTGAAAAGAACAGTTCTTTTGTTCTGAGCAAGCTCACTGTTCTGGCCCTATCGGAGAAAGAGTAGAGCAGAAGAGTGCTCTTTTCTCAAAACCAGTGTGTGTTTCTTGTACTTCGAGCTAGTGTTTGTTTCCCAGTCAGAAATGGAGTTGAATCACATGCAGTTTCTAGTCCTACGAGCAAGAGTTGTTTTCTTGTAAGTAGAGTCACTATTGCGATTGATTTGCAACACAGTGCAAATAGCACTCGCATCTGTTCCCAGCAAGTACTGTGTATTGGACTGAAGAGAAGCTCCTCTTCTTGTCAGTTTCCTAAGCAGAGTGGAAGTAGATATGACCCTTGTGTTTAGGAAGCTAGTTCTTTTATGCTGAGCAAGCTCACTGTTCTGGCCATATAGGGAACACAGTATAGTAGAAGAGTGCTCTTTTCTCAAAAGCAGTGTGTGTTTCTTGTACTGCGAGCTAGTGTTTGTTTCCCTGTTAGAAATGGAGTTTAATCACATGCAGTTTCTGGTCCTATGAGCAAGACTTGTTTTCTGGTAAGAAGAGTCACTATTGAGATCCATTTTCCACACAGTGCAAATAGCACTCGCGTCTGTTGCCAACAAGTACAGTGTATTGGACTGAAGAGAAGCTACTGTTCTTGTCAGTTTCCTAAGCAGAGTTGAAGTAGATATGGCCCGTGTGTGTAGGAGCACAATTCTTTTGTTCTCAGCAAGCTCACTGTTCTGGTCCTATAGGAAACACAATAGAGTAGAAGAGTGCTTTTTCTCAAAAGCAGAGTGTGTTTCTTGTAAGGCGAGCTAGTGTTTGTTTCCCTGTCAGAAATGGAGTTGAATCACATGCAGTTTCTGTTCCTACGAGCAAGACTTATTTTCTGGTAAGAAGAGTCACTATTGCGATCCATTTGCCACACAGTGCAAATAGCACTCGCGTATGTTCCCAGCAAGTACAGTGTATTGGACTGAAGAGAAGCTCCTGTTCTTGTCAGTTTCCTAAGCAGAGTTGAAGTAGATATGGCCCGTGTGTGTAGGAAGCACAGTTCTTTTGTTCTGAGGAAGCTCACTGTTCTGGCCCTATAGGAAACACAGTAGAGTAGAAGAGTGCTCTTTTCTCAAAATCAGAGTGTGTTTCTTGTAAGGCGAGCTATTGTTTGTTTCTCTGTCAGAAATGGAGTTGAATCAGATGCAGTTTCTGGTCCTTCAAACCAGACTTGTTTTCTGGTAAGAAGATTCACTAATGCGATCCATTTGCCACACAGTACAAATAGCACTCGCGTCTGTTCCCAGCAAGTGCAGTGTATTGGACTGAAGAGAAGCTACTATTCTTGTCACTTTCCTAAGTAGAGTGGAAATAGATATGGCCCGTGTGTAGGAGCACAGTTCTTTTGTTCTGAGCAACCTCACTGTTCTGGCCCTATAGGAAACACAGTATAGTAGAAGAGTGCTCTTTTCTCAAAAGCAGTGTGTGTTTCTTGTACTGCGAGCTAGTGTTTGTTTCCCTGTCAAACTGGAGTTGAATCACATGCACTTTCTGGTCCTACGAACAAGACTAGCTTTCTGGTAAGAAGAGTCACTAATGAGATCCATTTGCCACACATTGCAAATAGCACTCGCGTCTGTTCCCAGCAAGTACAGTGTATTGGACTGAAGAAATGCTCCTGTTCTTGTTAGTTTCCTAAGCAGAGTTGAAGTAGATATGGCCCATGTGTGTAGGAAGCACAGTTCTTTTGTTCTGAGGAAGCTCACTGTTCTGGCCCTATAGGAAACACAGTAGAGTAGAAGAGTGCTCTTTTCTCAAAAGCAGAGTGTGTTTCTTGTAAGGCGAGCTAGTGTTTGTTTCCCAGTTCAGCAATGCAGTTGAATCACATGCAGTTTCTGGTCCTACGAGCAAGAGTTGTTTTCTGGTAAGTAGAGACACTATTGCGATCCATTTGCAACACAGTGCAAATAGCACTCGCATCTGTTCCCAGCAAGTACTGTGTATTGGACTGAAGTGAAGCTCCTCTTCTTGTCGTTTCCTAAGCAGAGTGGATGTAGATATGACCCTTGTGTGTAGGAAGCTAGTTCTTTTATGCTGAGCAAGCTCACTGTTCTGGCCCTATAGGAAACACAGTAGAGTAGAACAGTGCTCTTTTCCCAATAGCAGAGTGTGTTTCTTGTAAGGCGAGCTAGTGTTTGTTTCCCAGTCAGAAATGGAGTTGAATCACATGCAGTTTCTGGTCCTACGAGCAAGAGTTGTTTTCTGGTAAGTAGAGTCACTATTGCGATCCATTTGCCAAACAGTGCAAATAGCACTCGCATCTGTTCCCAGCAAGTACTGTGTATTGGACTGAAGAGAAGCTCCACTTCTTGTCAGTTTCCTAAGCAGAGTGGAAATAGATATGGCCCGTGTGTGTAGGAAGCACAGTTCTTTTGTTCTGAGCAAGCTCACTGTTCTGGCCCTCTAGGAAACACAGTAGAGTAGAAGAGTGCTCTTTTCTCAAAAGCAGTGTGTGTTTCTTGTACTGCGAGCTAGTGTTTGTTTCCTTGTTAGAAATGGAGTTTAATCAAATACAGTTTCTGGTCCTACGAGCAAGACTAGTTTTCTGGTAAGAAGAGTCACTATTGCGATCCATTTGCCACACAGTGCAAATAGCACTCGCGTCTGTTGCCAACAAGTACAGTGTATTGGACTGAAGAGAAGATACTGTTCTTGTCAGTTTCCTAAGCAGAGTTGAAATAGATATGGCCCGTGTGTGTAAAAAGAACAGTTCCTTTGTTCTGAGCAAGCTCACTGTTCTGGCCCTATAGGAGACAGAGTAGAGTAGAAGAGTGCTCTTTTCTCAAAAGCAGAGTGTGTTTCTTGTAAGGCGAGCTAGTGTTTGTTTCCCAGTCAGAAATGGAGTTGAATCACATGCAGTTTCTTGTCCTACGAGCAAGACTTGTTTTCCGTTAAGAAGAGTCACTATTGTGCTCCCATTGCCATACACAGTGCAAATAGCACTCGCGTCTGTTCCCAGCAAGTACAGTGTATTGGACTGAAGAGAAGCTCCTGTTCTTGTCAGTTTCCTAAGCAGAGTTGATGTAGGTTTGGCCCGTGTGTGAAGGAAGAACAGTTCTTTTGTTCTGAGCAAGCTCACTGTTCTGACCCTATAGGAAACACAGAAGAGTAGAAGAGTGCTCTTTTCTCAAAAGCAGAGTGTGTTTCTTGTAAGGCGAGCTATTGTTTGTTTCCCTGTCAGAAATGGAGTTTAATCACATGCAGTTTCTGGTCCTACGAGCAAGACTTTTTTTCTGGTAAGAAGAGTCACTATTGCGATCCATTTGCCACATAGTGCAAATAGCACTCGCGTCTGTTGCCAACAAGTACAGTGTATTGGACTGAAGAGAAGCTACTGTTCTTGTCAGTTTCCTAAGCAGAGTTGAAGTAGATATGGCCCGTGTGTGTAGGAAGCACAGTTCTTTTGTTCTGAGCAAGCTCACTTTTCTGGTCCTATAGGAAACACAATAGAATAGAAGAGTGCTTTTTCTCAAAAGCAGAGTGTGTTTTTTGTAAGGCGAGCTATTGTTTCTTTCCCTGTCCGAATGGAGTTGAATCAGATGCAGTTTCTGGTCCTACGAGCAAGACTTATTTTCTGGTAAGAAAAGTCACAATTGCGATCCATTTCCCACACAGTGTAAATAGCAATCGCGTCTGTCGCCAGCAATACAGTGTATTGGACTCAAGAAGAGCTCCTGTTCTTGTCAGTTTCCTAAGCAGAATTGAAGTAGGTATGGCCCGTGTGTGTAGGAAGAACACTTCTTTTGTTCTGAGCAAGCTCACTGTTCTGGCCCTATAGGAAACACAGTAGAGTAGAGAGTGCTCTTTTCTCAAAAGCAGAGTGTGTTTCTTGTAAGGCGAGCTAGTGTTTGTTTCCCAGTCAGAAATGGAGTTGAATCACATGCAGTTTCTTGTCCTACGAGCAAGACTTGTTTTCTGTTAAGAAGAGTCACTATTGTGCTCCCATTGCCGTACACAGTGCAAATAGCACCCGCGTCTGTTCCCAGCAAGTACAGTGTATTGGACTGAAGAGAAGCTACTGTTCTTGTCATTTTCCTAAGCAGAGTTGAAGTAGATATGGCCCGTGTTTGTAAAAAGAACAGTTCTTTTGTTCTGAGCAAGCTCACTGTTCTGGCCCTATAGGAGAAAGAGTAGAGTAGAAGAGTGCTCTTTTCTCAAAAGCAGAGTGTGTTTCTTGTAAGGCGAGCTAGTGTTTGTTTCCCTGTCAAACTGGAGTTGAATCACATGCACTTTCTGGTCCTACGAACAAGACTAGTTTTCTGGTAAGAAGAGTCACTAATGCGATCCATTTGCCACACAGTGCAAATAGCACTTGCGTATGTTCCCAGCAAGTACAGTGTATTGGACTGAAGAGAAGCTACTGTTCTTGTCAGTTTCCTAAGCAGAGTTGAAGTAGATATGGCCCGTGTGTGTAGGAAGAACAGTTCTTTTGTTCTGAGCAAGCTCACTGTTCTGGTCCTATAGGAAACACAGTAGAGTAGAAGAGTGCTCTTTTCTCAAAAGCAGAGTGTGTTTCTTGTAAGGCGAGCTAGTGTTTGTTTCACAGTCAGAAATGGAGTTGAATCACATGCAGTTTCTTGTCTACGAGCAAGACTTGTTTTCTGTTAAGAAGAGTCACTATTGTGCTCCCATTGCCGTACACAGTGCAAATAGCACTCGCGTCTGTTCCCAGCAAGTACAGTGTATTGGACTGAAGAGAAGCTACTGTTCTTGTCAATTTCCTAAGCAGAGTTGAAGTAGATATAGCCCGTGTGCGTAAAACGAACAGTTCTTTTGTTCTGAGCAAGCTCACTGTTCTGGCCCTATAGGAGACAGAGTAGAGTAGAAGAGTGCTCTTTTCTCAAAAGCAGAGTGTGTTTCTTGTAAGGCGAGCCAGTGTTTGTTTCCCTGTCAAACTGGAGTTGAATCACATGCACTTTCTGGTCCTACGAACAAGACTAGTTTTCTGGTAAGAAGAGTCACTAATGCGATCGATTTGCCACATGGTGCAAATAGCATTCGCGTCTGTTCCCAGCAAGTACAGTGTATTGGACTGAAGAGAAGCTCCTGTTCTTGTCAGTTTCCTAAGCAGAGTTGAAGTAGATATGGCCCGTGTGTGTAGGAAGAACAGTTCTTTTGTTCTGAGCAAGCTCACTGTTCTGGCCCTATAGGAAACACAGTAGAGTAGAAGAGTGCTCTTTTCTCAAAAGCAGAGAGTGTTTCTTGTAAGGCGAACTAGTGTTTGTTTCCCAGTTCAGAAATGGAGTTGAATCACATGCAGTTTCTGGTCCTACGAGCCAGACTTGTTTTCTGGTAAGAAGAGTCACTGATGCGATCCATTTGCCACACAGTGCAAATAGCACTCTCGTCTGTTCCCAGCAAGTACAGTGTATTGGACTGAAAAGAAGCTACTATTCTTGTCAGTTTCCTTAGCAGAGTGGAAATAGATATGGCCCGTGTGTGTAGGAGCACAGTTCTTTTGTTCTGAGCAAGCTCACTGTTCTGGCCCTATAGGAAACACAGTAGAGTAGAAGAGTGCTCTTTTCTCAAAAGCAGTGTGTGTTTCTTGTACTGCGAGCTAGTGTTTGTTTCCCTGTTAGAAATGGAGTTAAATCACATGCAGTTTCTGGTCCTACGAGCAAGACATGTTTTCTGGTAAGAAGAGTCACTATTGCGATCCATTTGCCACACAGTGCAAATAGCACTCGCGTCTGTTGGCAGCAATACAGTGTATTGGACTGAAGAAGAGCTCCTATTCTTGTCAGTTTCCTAAGCATAGTTGAAGTAGGTATTGCCCGTGTGTGTAGTAAGCACAGTTCTTTTGTTCTGAGCAAGCTCACTGTTCTGGCCCTATAGGAAACACAGTAGAGTAGAAGAGTGCTCTTTTCTCAATAGCAGAGTGTGTTTCTTGGAAGGCGAGCTAGTGTTTGTTTCCCAGTCAGAAATGGAGTTGAATCACATGCAGTTTCTGGTCCTACGAGCAAGACTTGTTTTCTCGTAAGAAGAGTCACTCTTGTGATCCCATTACCATACAGAGTGCAAGTAGCACTCGCATCTGTTTCCAGCAAGTACAGTGTATTGGACTGAAGAGAAGCTCCTGTTCTTGTCAGTTTCCTAAGCAGAGTTGAAGTAGATATGGCCCGTGTGTGTAGGAAGAACAGTTCTTTTGTTCTGAGCAAGCTCACTGTTCTGGCCCTATAGGAAACACAGTAGAGTAGAAGATTGCTCTTGTCTGAAAAGCAGAGTGTGTTTCTTGTAAGGCGAGCTATTGTTTGTTCCCTGTCAGAAATGGAGTTGAATCAGATGCAGTTTCTGGTCCTACGAACCAGACTTGTTTTCTGGTAAGAAGATTCACTAATGAGATCCATTTGCCACACAGTACAAATAGCACTCGCGTCTGTTCCCAGCAAGTACAGTGTAGTGGACTGAAGAGAAGCTACTATTCTTGTCAGTTTCCTAAGTAGAGTGGAAATAGATATGGCCCGTGTGTGTAGGAGCACAATCCTTTTGTTCTGAGCAAGCTCACTGTTCTGGCCCTATAGGAAACACAGTAGAGAAGAAGAGTGCTCTTTTCTCAATAGCAGAGTGTGTTTCTTGGAAGGCGAGCTAGTGTTTGTTTCCCAGTCAGAAATGGAGTTGAATCACATGCAGTTTCTTGTCCTACGAGCAAGACTTGTTTTCTGTTAAGAAGAGTCACTATTGTGCTCCCATTGCCGTACACAGTGCAAATAGCACTCGCGTCTGTTCCCAGCAAGTACAGTGTATTGGACTGAAGAGAAGGTACTGTTCTTGTCAATTTCCTAAGCAGAGTTGAAGTAGATATGGCCCGTGTTTGTGAAAAGAACAGTTCTTTTGTTCTGAGCAAGCTCACTGTTCTGGCCCTATCGGAGAAAGAGTAGAGCAGAAGAGTGCTCTTTTCTCAAAACCAGTGTGTGTTTCTTGTACTTCGAGCTAGTGTTTGTTTCCCAGTCAGAAATGGAGTTGAATCACATGCAGTTTCTAGTCCTACGAGCAAGAGTTGTTTTTTTGTAAGTAGAGTCACTATTGCGATTGATTTGCAACACAGTGCAAATAGC
This sequence comes from Peromyscus eremicus, assembly GCF_949786415.1. Classification (NCBI taxonomy): domain Eukaryota; kingdom Metazoa; phylum Chordata; class Mammalia; order Rodentia; family Cricetidae; genus Peromyscus; species Peromyscus eremicus. The sequence continues at coordinate 34,905 of NW_026736157.1, read as the reverse complement.
ACTCGCATCTGTTCCCAGCAAGTACTGTGTATTGGACTGAAGAGAAGCTCCTCTTCTTGTCAGTTTCCTAAGCAGAGTGGAAGTAGATATGACCCTTGTGTTTAGGAAGCTAGTTCTTTTATGCTGAGCAAGCTCACTGTTCTGGCCATATAGGGAACACAGTATAGTAGAAGAGTGCTCTTTTCTCAAAAGCAGTGTGTGTTTCTTGTACTGCGAGCTAGTGTTTGTTTCCCTGTTAGAAATGGAGTTTAATCACATGCAGTTTCTGGTCCTATGAGCAAGACTTGTTTTCTGGTAAGAAGAGTCACTATTGAGATCCATTTTCCACACAGTGCAAATAGCACTCGCGTCTGTTGCCAACAAGTACAGTGTATTGGACTGAAGAGAAGCTACTGTTCTTGTCAGTTTCCTAAGCAGAGTTGAAGTAGATATGGCCCGTGTGTGTAGGAGCACAATTCTTTTGTTCTCAGCAAGCTCACTGTTCTGGTCCTATAGGAAACACAATAGAGTAGAAGAGTGCTTTTTCTCAAAAGCAGAGTGTGTTTCTTGTAAGGCGAGCTAGTGTTTGTTTCCCTGTCAGAAATGGAGTTGAATCACATGCAGTTTCTGTTCCTACGAGCAAGACTTATTTTCTGGTAAGAAGAGTCACTATTGCGATCCATTTGCCACACAGTGCAAATAGCACTCGCGTATGTTCCCAGCAAGTACAGTGTATTGGACTGAAGAGAAGCTCCTGTTCTTGTCAGTTTCCTAAGCAGAGTTGAAGTAGATATGGCCCGTGTGTGTAGGAAGCACAGTTCTTTTGTTCTGAGCAAGCTCACTGTTCTGGCCCTATAGGAAACACAGTAGAGTAGAAGAGTGCTCTTTTCTCAAAATCAGAGTGTGTTTCTTGTAAGGCGAGCTATTGTTTGTTTCTCTGTCAGAAATGGAGTTGAATCAGATGCAGTTTCTGGTCCTTCAAACCAGACTTGTTTTCTGGTAAGAAGATTCACTAATGCGATCCATTTGCCACACAGTACAAATAGCACTCGCGTCTGTTCCCAGCAAGTGCAGTGTATTGGACTGAAGAGAAGCTACTATTCTTGTCACTTTCCTAAGTAGAGTGGAAATAGATATGGCCCGTGTGTAGGAGCACAGTTCTTTTGTTCTGAGCAACCTCACTGTTCTGGCCCTATAGGAAACACAGTATAGTAGAAGAGTGCTCTTTTCTCAAAAGCAGTGTGTGTTTCTTGTACTGCGAGCTAGTGTTTGTTTCCCTGTCAAACTGGAGTTGAATCACATGCACTTTCTGGTCCTACGAACAAGACTAGCTTTCTGGTAAGAAGAGTCACTAATGAGATCCATTTGCCACACATTGCAAATAGCACTCGCGTCTGTTCCCAGCAAGTACAGTGTATTGGACTGAAGAAATGCTCCTGTTCTTGTTAGTTTCCTAAGCAGAGTTGAAGTAGATATGGCCCATGTGTGTAGGAAGCACAGTTCTTTTGTTCTGAGGAAGCTCACTGTTCTGGCCCTATAGGAAACACAGTAGAGTAGAAGAGTGCTCTTTTCTCAAAAGCAGAGTGTGTTTCTTGTAAGGCGAGCTAGTGTTTGTTTCCCAGTTCAGCAATGCAGTTGAATCACATGCAGTTTCTGGTCCTACGAGCAAGAGTTGTTTTCTGGTAAGTAGAGACACTATTGCGATCCATTTGCAACACAGTGCAAATAGCACTCGCATCTGTTCCCAGCAAGTACTGTGTATTGGACTGAAGTGAAGCTCCTCTTCTTGTCGTTTCCTAAGCAGAGTGGATGTAGATATGACCCTTGTGTGTAGGAAGCTAGTTCTTTTATGCTGAGCAAGCTCACTGTTCTGGCCCTATAGGAAACACAGTAGAGTAGAACAGTGCTCTTTTCCCAATAGCAGAGTGTGTTTCTTGTAAGGCGAGCTAGTGTTTGTTTCCCAGTCAGAAATGGAGTTGAATCACATGCAGTTTCTGGTCCTACGAGCAAGAGTTGTTTTCTGGTAAGTAGAGTCACTATTGCGATCCATTTGCCAAACAGTGCAAATAGCACTCGCATCTGTTCCCAGCAAGTACTGTGTATTGGACTGAAGAGAAGCTCCACTTCTTGTCAGTTTCCTAAGCAGAGTGGAAATAGATATGGCCCGTGTGTGTAGGAAGCACAGTTCTTTTGTTCTGAGCAAGCTCACTGTTCTGGCCCTCTAGGAAACACAGTAGAGTAGAAGAGTGCTCTTTTCTCAAAAGCAGTGTGTGTTTCTTGTACTGCGAGCTAGTGTTTGTTTCCTTGTTAGAAATGGAGTTTAATCAAATACAGTTTCTGGTCCTACGAGCAAGACTAGTTTTCTGGTAAGAAGAGTCACTATTGCGATCCATTTGCCACACAGTGCAAATAGCACTCGCGTCTGTTGCCAACAAGTACAGTGTATTGGACTGAAGAGAAGATACTGTTCTTGTCAGTTTCCTAAGCAGAGTTGAAATAGATATGGCCCGTGTGTGTAAAAAGAACAGTTCCTTTGTTCTGAGCAAGCTCACTGTTCTGGCCCTATAGGAGACAGAGTAGAGTAGAAGAGTGCTCTTTTCTCAAAAGCAGAGTGTGTTTCTTGTAAGGCGAGCTAGTGTTTGTTTCCCAGTCAGAAATGGAGTTGAATCACATGCAGTTTCTTGTCCTACGAGCAAGACTTGTTTTCCGTTAAGAAGAGTCACTATTGTGCTCCCATTGCCATACACAGTGCAAATAGCACTCGCGTCTGTTCCCAGCAAGTACAGTGTATTGGACTGAAGAGAAGCTCCTGTTCTTGTCAGTTTCCTAAGCAGAGTTGATGTAGGTTTGGCCCGTGTGTGAAGGAAGAACAGTTCTTTTGTTCTGAGCAAGCTCACTGTTCTGACCCTATAGGAAACACAGAAGAGTAGAAGAGTGCTCTTTTCTCAAAAGCAGAGTGTGTTTCTTGTAAGGCGAGCTATTGTTTGTTTCCCTGTCAGAAATGGAGTTTAATCACATGCAGTTTCTGGTCCTACGAGCAAGACTTATTTTCTGGTAAGAAAAGTCACAATTGCGATCCATTTCCCACACAGTGTAAATAGCAATCGCGTCTGTCGCCAGCAATACAGTGTATTGGACTCAAGAAGAGCTCCTCTTCTTGTCAGTTTCCTAAGCAGAATTGAAGTAGGTATGGCCCGTGTGTGTAGGAAGAACACTTCTTTTGTTCTGAGCAAGCTCACTGTTCTGGCCCTATAGGAAACACAGTAGACTAGAGAGTGCTCTTTTCTCAAAAGCAGAGTGTGTTTCTTGTAAGGCGAGCTAGTGTTTGTTTCCCAGTCAGAAATGGAGTTGAATCACATGCAGTTTCTTGTCCTACGAGCAAGACTTGTTTTCTGTTAAGAAGAGTCACTATTGTGCTCCCATTGCCGTACACAGTGCAAATAGCACCCGCGTCTGTTCCCAGCAAGTACAGTGTATTGGACTGAAGAGAAGCTACTGTTCTTGTCATTTTCCTAAGCAGAGTTGAAGTAGATATGGCCCGTGTTTGTAAAAAGAACAGTTCTTTTGTTCTGAGCAAGCTCACTGTTCTGGCCCTATAGGAGAAAGAGTAGAGTAGAAGAGTGCTCTTTTCTCAAAAGCAGAGTGTGTTTCTTGTAAGGCGAGCTAGTGTTTGTTTCCCTGTCAAACTGGAGTTGAATCACATGCACTTTCTGGTCCTACGAACAAGACTAGTTTTCTGGTAAGAAGAGTCACTAATGCGATCCATTTGCCACACAGTGCAAATAGCACTTGCGTATGTTCCCAGCAAGTACAGTGTATTGGACTGAAGAGAAGCTACTGTTCTTGTCAGTTTCCTAAGCAGAGTTGAAGTAGATATGGCCCGTGTGTGTAGGAAGAACAGTTCTTTTGTTCTGAGCAAGCTCACTGTTCTGGTCCTATAGGAAACACAGTAGAGTAGAAGAGTGCTCTTTTCTCAAAAGCAGAGGGTATTTCTTGTAAGGCGAGCTAGTGTTTGTTTCACAGTCAGAAATGGAGTTGAATCACATGCAGTTTCTTGTCTACGAGCAAGACTTGTTTTCTGTTAAGAAGAGTCACTATTGTGCTCCCATTGCCGTACACAGTGCAAATAGCACTCGCGTCTGTTCCCAGCAAGTACAGTGTATTGGACTGAAGAGAAGCTACTGTTCTTGTCAATTTCCTAAGCAGAGTTGAAGTAGATATAGCCCGTGTGCGTAAAACGAACAGTTCTTTTGTTCTGAGCAAGCTCACTGTTCTGGCCCTATAGGAGACAGAGTAGAGTAGAAGAGTGCTCTTTTCTCAAAAGCAGAGTGTGTTTCTTGTAAGGCGAGCCAGTGTTTGTTTCCCTGTCAAACTGGAGTTGAATCACATGCACTTTCTGGTCCTACGAACAAGACTAGTTTTCTGGTAAGAAGAGTCACTAATGCGATCGATTTGCCACACGGTGCAAATAGCATTCACGTCTGTTCCCAGCAAGTACAGTGTATTGGACTGAAGAGAAGCTCCTGTTCTTGTCAGTTTCCTAAGCAGAGTTGAAGTAGATATGGCCCGTGTGTGTAGGAAGAACAGTTCTTTTGTTCTGAGGAAGCTCACTGTTCTGGCCCTATAGGAAACACAGTAGAGTAGAAGAGTGCTCTTTTCTCAAAAGCAGAGAGTGTTTCTTGTAAGGCGAGCTAGTGTTTGTTTCCCAGTTCAGAAATGGAGTTGAATCACATGCAGTTTCTGGTCCTACGAGCCAGACTTGTTTTCTGGTAAGAAGAGTCACTGATGCGATCCATTTGCCACACAGTGCAAATAGCACTCTCGTCTGTTCCCAGCAAGTACAGTGTATTGGACTGAAAAGAAGCTACTATTCTTGTCAGTTTCCTTAGCAGAGTGGAAATAGATATGGCCCGTGTGTGTAGGAGCACAGTTCTTTTGTTCTGAGCAAGCTCACTGTTCTGGCCCTATAGGAAACACAGTAGAGTAGAAGAGTGCTCTTTTCTCAAAAGCAGTGTGTGTTTCTTGTACTGCGAGCTAGTGTTTGTTTCCCTGTTAGAAATGGAGTTAAATCACATGCAGTTTCTGGTCCTACGAGCAAGACATGTTTTCTGGTAAGAAGAGTCACTATTGCGATCCATTTGCCACACAGTGCAAATAGCACTCGCGTCTGTTGCCAGCAATACAGTGTATTGGACTGAAGAAGAGCTCCTATTCTTGTCAGTTTCCTAAGCATATTTGAAGTAGGTATTGCCCGTGTGTGTAGTAAGCACAGTTCTTTTGTTCTGAGCAAGCTCACTGTTCTGGCCCTATAGGAAACACAGTAGAGTAGAAGAGTGCTCTTTTCTCAATAGCAGAGTGTGTTTCTTGGAAGGCGAGCTAGTGTTTGTTTCCCAGTCAGAAATGGAGTTGAATCACATGCAGTTTCTGGTCCTACGAGCAAGACTTGTTTTCTCGTAAGAAGAGTCACTCTTGTGATCCCATTACCATACAGAGTGCAAGTAGCACTCGCATCTGTTTCCAGCAAGTACAGTGTATTGGACTGAAGAGAAGCTCCTGTTCTTGTCAGTTTCCTAAGCAGAGTTGAAGTAGATATGGCCCGTGTGTGTAGGAAGAACAGTTCTTTTGTTCTGAGCAAGCTCACTGTTCTGGCCCTATAGGAAACACAGTAGAGTAGAAGATTGCTCTTGTCTCAAAAGCAGAGTGTGTTTCTTGTAAGGCGAGCTATTGTTTGTTTCCCTGTCAGAAATGGAGTTGAATCAGATGCAGTTTCTGGTCCTACGAACCAGACTTGTTTTCTGGTAAGAAGATTCACTAATGAGATCCATTTGCCACACAGTACAAATAGCACTCGCGTCTGTTCCCAGCAAGTACAGTGTAGTGGACTGAAGAGAAGCTACTATTCTTGTCAGTTTCCTAAGTAGAGTGGAAATAGATATGGCCCGTGTGTGTAGGAGCACAGTCCTTTTGTTCTGAGCAAGCTCACTGTTCTGGCCCTATAGGAAACACAGTAGAGTAGAAGAGTGCTCTTTTCTCAAAAGCAGTGTGTGTTTCTTGTACTGCCAGCTAGAGTTTGTTTCCCTGTTAGAAATGGAGTTTAATCACATGCAGTTTCTGGTCCTACGAGCAAGACCTGTTTTCTGGTAAGAAGAGTCACTATTGCGATCCATTTGCCACACAGTGCAAATAGCACTCGCGTCTGTTGCCAACAAGTACAGTGTATTGGACTGAAGAGAAGATACTGTTCTTGTCAGTTTCCTAAGCAGAGTTGAAGTAGATATGGCCCGTGTGTAGGAAGCACAGTTCTTTTGTTCTGAGCAAGCTCACTGTTCTGGCCCTATAGGAAACACAGCAGAGTAGAAGAGTGCTCTTTTCTCAAAAGCAGAGTGTGCTTCTTGGAAGGCGAGCTAGTGTTTGTTTCCCAGTCAGAAATGGAGTTGAATCACATGCAGTTTCTGGTCCTACCATCAAGAGTTTTTTTCTGGTAAGAAGAGTCTCTATTGCGTTCTAATTGCCATACGCAGTGCAAGTAGCACTCGCATCTGTTCCCAGCAAGTACAGTGTATTGGAATGAAGAGAAGCTACTATTCTTGTCAGTTTCCTAAGCAGAGTTGAAGTAGATATGGCCCGTGTGTGTAGGAAGAACAGTTCTTTTGTTCTGAGCAAGCTCACTGTTCTGGTCCTATAGGAAACACAGTAGAGTAGAAGAGTGCTCTTTTCTCAAAAGCAGAGGGTATTTCTTGTAAGGCGAGCTAGTGTTTGTTTCACAGTCAGAAATGGAGTTGAATCACATGCAGTTTCTTGTCTACGAGCAAGACTTGTTTTCTGTTAAGAAGAGTCACTATTGTGCTCCCATTGCCGTACACAGTGCAAATAGCACTCGCGTCTGTTCCCAGCAAGTACAGTGTATTGGACTGAAGAGAAGCTACTGTTCTTGTCAATTTCCTAAGCAGAGTTGAAGTAGATATAGCCTGTGTGCGTAAAACGAACAGTTCTTTTGTTCTGAGCAAGCTCACTGTTCTGGCCCTATAGGAGACAGAGTAGAGTAGAAGAGTGCTCTTTTCTCAAAAGCAGAGTGTGTTTCTTGTAAGGCGAGCCAGTGTTTGTTTCCCTGTCAAACTGGAGTTGAATCACATGCACTTTCTGGTCCTACGAACAAGACTAGTTTTCTGGTAAGAAGAGTCACTAATGCGATCGATTTGCCACACGGTGCAAATAGCATTCGCGTCTGTTCCCAGCAAGTACAGTGTATTGGACTGAAGAGAAGCTCCTGTTCTTGTCAGTTTCCTAAGCAGAGTTGAAGTAGATATGGCCCGTGTGTGTAAAAAGAACAGTTCTTTTGTTCTGAGCAAGCTCACTGTTCTGGCCCTATAGGAAACACAGTAGAGTAGAAGAGTGCTCTTTTCTCAAAAGCAGAGAGTGTTTCTTGTAAGGCGAGCTAGTGTTTGTTTCCCAGTTCAGAAATGGAGTTGAATCACATGCAGTTTCTGGTCCTACGAGCCAGACTTGTTTTCTGGTAAGAAGAGTCACTGATGCGATCCATTTGCCACACAGTGCAAATAGCACTCTCGTCTGTTCCCAGCAAGTACAGTGTATTGGACTGAAAAGAAGCTACTATTCTTGTCAGTTTCCTTAGCAGAGTGGAAATAGATATGGCCCGTGTGTGTAGGAGCACAGTTCTTTTGTTCTGAGCAAGCTCACTGTTCTGGCCCTATAGGAAACACAGTAGAGTAGAAGAGTGCTCTTTTCTCAAAAGCAGTGTGTGTTTCTTGTACTGCGAGCTAGTGTTTGTTTCCCTGTTAGAAATGGAGTTAAATCACATGCAGTTTCTGGTCCTACGAGCAAGACATGTTTTCTGGTAAGAAGAGTCACTATTGCGATCCATTTGCCACACAGTGCAAATAGCACTCGCGTCTGTTGCCAGCAATACAGTGTATTGGACTGAAGAAGAGCTCCTATTCTTGTCAGTTTCCTAAGCAGAGTTGAAGTAGGTATTGCCCGTGTGTGTAGTAAGCACAGTTCTTTTGTTATGAGCAAGCTCACTGTTCTGGCCCTATAGGAAACACAGTAGAGTAGAAGAGTGCTCTTTTCTCAATAGCAGAGTGTGTTTCTTGGAAGGCGAGCTAGTGTTTGTTTCCCAGTCAGAAATGGAGTTGAATCACATGCAGTTTCTGGTCCTACGAGCAAGACTTGTTTTCTCGTAAGAAGAGTCACTCTTGCGATCCCATTGCCATACAGAGTGCAAGTAGCACTCGCATCTGTTTCCAGCAAGTACAGTGTATTGGACTGAAGAGAAGCTCCTGTTCTTGTCAGTTTCCTAAGCAGAGTTGAAGTAGATATGGCCCGTGTGTGTAGGAAGAACAGTTCTTTTGTTCTGAGCAAGCTCACTGTTCTGGCCCTATAGGAAACACAGTAGAGTAGAAGATTGCTCTTGTCTCAAAAGCAGAGTGTGTTTCTTGTAAGGCGAGCTATTGTTTGTTTCCCTGTCAGAAATGGAGTTGAATCAGATGCAGTTTCTGGTCCTACGAACCAGACTTGTTTTCTGGTAAGAAGATTCACTAATGAGATCCATTTGCCACACAGTACAAATAGCACTCGCGTCTGTTCCCAGCAAGTACAGTGTAGTGGACTGAAGAGAAGCTACTATTCTTGTCAGTTTCCTAAGTAGAGTGGAAATAGATATGGCCCGTGTGTGTAGGAGCACAGTCCTTTTGTTCTGAGCAAGCTCACTGTTCTGGCCCTATAGGAAACACAGTAGAGTAGAAGAGTGCTCTTTTCTCAAAAGCAGTGTGTGTTTCTTGTACTGCCAGCTAGAGTTTGTTTCCCTGTTAGAAATGGAGTTTAATCACATGCAGTTTCTGGTCCTACGAGGAAGACCTGTTTTCTGGTAAGAAGAGTCACTATTGCGATCCATTTGCCACACAGTGCAAATAGCACTCGCGTCTGTTGCCAACAAGTACAGTGTATTGGACTGAAGAGAAGATACTGTTCTTGTCAGTTTCCTAAGCAGAGTTGAAGTAGATATGGCCCGTGTGTAGGAAGCACAGTTCTTTTGTTCTGAGCAAGCTCACTGTTCTGGCCCTATAGGAAACACAGCAGAGTAGAAGAGTGCTCTTTTCTCAAAAGCAGAGTGTGCTTCTTGGAAGGCGAGCTAGTGTTTGTTTCCCAGTCAGAAATGGAGTTGAATCACATGCAGTTTCTGGTCCTACCATCAAGAGTTTTTTTCTGGTAAGAAGAGTCTCTATTGCGTTCTAATTGCCATACGCAGTGCAAGTAGCACTCGCATCTGTTCCCAGCAAGTACAGTGTATTGGAATGAAGAGAAGCTACTATTCTTGTCAGTTTCCTAAGCAGAGTTGAAGTAGATATGGCCCGTGTGTGTAGGAAGAACAGTTCTTTTGTTCTGAGCAAGCTCACTGTTCTGGTCCTATAGGAAACACAGTAGAGTAGAAGAGTGCTCTTTTCTCAAAAGCAGAGGGTATTTCTTGTAAGGCGAGCTAGTGTTTGTTTCACAGTCAGAAATGGAGTTGAATCACATGCAGTTTCTTGTCTACGAGCAAGACTTGTTTTCTGTTAAGAAGAGTCACTATTGTGCTCCCATTGCCGTACACAGTGCAAATAGCACTCGCGTCTGTTCCCAGCAAGTACAGTGTATTGGACTGAAGAGAAGCTACTGTTCTTGTCAATTTCCTAAGCAGAGTTGAAGTAGATATAGCCTGTGTGCGTAAAACGAACAGTTCTTTTGTTCTGAGCAAGCTCACTGTTCTGGCCCTATAGGAGACAGAGTAGAGTAGAAGAGTGCTCTTTTCTCAAAAGCAGAGTGTGTTTCTTGTAAGGCGAGCCAGTGTTTGTTTCCCTGTCAAACTGGAGTTGAATCACATGCACTTTCTGGTCCTACGAACAAGACTAGTTTTCTGGTAAGAAGAGTCACTAATGCGATCGATTTGCCACACGGTGCAAATAGCATTCGCGTCTGTTCCCAGCAAGTACAGTGTATTGGACTGAAGAGAAGCTCCTGTTCTTGTCAGTTTCCTAAGCAGAGTTTAAGTAGATATGGCCCGTGTGTGTAGGAAGAACAGTTCTTTTGTTCTGAGCAAGCTCACTGTTCTGGCCCTATAAAAAACACAGTAGAGTAGAAGAGTGCTCTTTTCTCAAAAGCAGAGAGTGTTTCTTGTAAGGCGAGCTAGTGTTTGTTTCCCAGTTCAGAAATGGAGTTGAATCACATGCAGTTTCTGGTCCTACGAGCCAGACTTGTTTTCTGGTAAGAAGAGTCACTGATGCGATCCATTTGCCACACAGTGCAAATAGCACTCTCGTCTGTTCCCAGCAAGTACAGTGTATTGGACTGAAAAGAAGCTACTATTCTTGTCAGTTTCCTTAGCAGAGTGGAAATAGATATGGCCCGTGTGTGTAGGAGCACAGTTCTTTTGTTCTGAGCAAGCTCACTGTTCTGGCCCTATAGGAAACACAGTAGAGTAGAAGAGTGCTCTTTTCTCAAAAGCAGTGTGTGTTTCTTGTACTGCGAGCTAGTGTTTATTTCCCTGTTAGAAATGGAGTTAAATCACATGCAGTTTCTGGTCCTACGAGCAAGACATGTTTTCTGGTAAGAAGAGTCACTATTGCGATCCATTTGCCACACAGTGCAAATAGCACTCGCGTCTGTTGCCAGCAATACAGTGTATTGGACTGAAGAAGAGCTCCTATTCTTGTCAGTTTCCTAAGCAGAGTTGAAGTAGGTATTGCCCGTGTGTGTAGTAAACACAGTTCTTTTGTTCTGAGCAAGCTCACTGTTCTGGCCCTATAGGAAACACAGTAGAGAAGAAGAGTGCTCTTTTCTCAATAGCAGAGTGTGTTTCTTGGAAGGCGAGCTAGTGTTTGTTTCCCAGTCAGAAATGGAGTTGAATCACATGCAGTTTCTGGTCCTACGAGCAAGACTTGTTTTCTCGTAAGAAGAGTCACTCTTGCGATCCCATTGCCATACAGAGTGCAAGTAGCACTCGCATCTGTTTCCAGCAAGTACAGTGTATTGGACTGAAGAGAAGCTCCTGTTCTTGTCAGTTTCCTAAGCAGAGTTGAAGTAGATATGGCCCGTGTGTGTAGGAAGAACAGTTCTTTTGTTCTGAGCAAGCTCACTGTTCTGGCCCTATAGGAAACACAGTAGAGTAGAAGATTGCTCTTGTCTCAAAAGCAGAGTGTGTTTCTTGTAAGGCGAGCTATTGTTTGTTTCCCTGTCAGAAATGGAGTTGAATCAGATGCAGTTTCTGGTCCTACGAACCAGACTTGTTTTCTGGTAAGAAGATTCACTAATGAGATCCATTTGCCACACAGTACAAATAGCACTCGCGTCTGTTCCCAGCAAGTACAGTGTAGTGGACTGAAGAGAAGCTACTATTCTTGTCAGTTTCCTAAGTAGAGTGGAAATAGATATGGCCCGTGTGTGTAGGAGCACAGTCCTTTTGTTCTGAGCAAGCTCACTGTTCTGGCCCTATAGGAAACACAGTATAGTAGAAGAGTGCTCTTTTCTCAAAAGCAGTGTGTGTTTCTTGTACTGCCAGCTAGTGTTTGTTTCCCTGTTAGAAATGGAGTTTAATCACATGCAGTTTCTGGTCCTACGAGCAAGACTTGTTTTCTGGTAAGAAGAGTCACTATTGCGATCCATTTGCCACACAGTGCAAATAGCACTCGCGTCTGTTGCCAACAAGTACAGTGTATTGGACTGAAGAGAAGATACTGTTCTTGTCAGTTTCCTAAGCAGAGTTGAAGTAGATATGGCCCGTGTGTGTAGGAAGCACAGTTCTTTTGTTCTGAGCAAGCTTACTGTTCTGGCCCTATAGGAAACGCAGCAGAGTAGAAGAGGGCTCTTTTCTCAAAAGCAGAGTGTGTTTCTTGGACGGCGAGCTAGTGTTTGTTTCCCAGTCAGAAATGGAGTTGAATCACATGCAGTTTCTGGTCCTACGAGCAAGAGTTTTTTTTCTGGCAAGAAGAGTCACTAATGTGATCCATTTGCCACACAGTGCAAATAGCACTCGCGTCTGTTCCCAGCAAGTACAGTGTATTGGACTGAAGAGAAGCTACTATTTTTGTCAGTTCCCTAAGCAGAGTGGAAATAGATAGGGCCCGTGTGTGTAGGAGCACAGTTCTTTTGTTCTGAGCAAGCTCCCTGTTCTGGCCCTGTAGGAAACACAGTATAGTAGAAGAGTGCTCTTTTCTCAAAAGCAGAGTATGTTTCTTGTAAGGCGAGCTATTGTTTGTTTCCCTGTCAGAAATGGAGTTGAATCAGATGCAGTTTCTGGTCCTACGAGCCAGACTTGCTTTCTGGTAAGAAGAGTCACTAATGCGATCCTTTTGCCACACAGTGCAAATAGCACTCGCGTCTGTTCCCTGCAAGTACAGTGTATTGGACTGAAGAGAAGCTCCTGTTCTTGTCAGTTTCCTAAGCAGTGTTGAAGTAGATTTGGCCCGTGTGTGAAGGAAGAACAGTTCTTTTGTTCTGAGCAAGCTCACTGTTCTGGCCCTATAGGAAACACAGAAGAGTAGAAGAGTGCTCTTTTCTCAAAAGCAGAGTGTGTTTCTTGTAAGGCGAGCTATTGTTTGTTTCCCTGTCAGAAATGGAGTTTAATCACATGCAGTTTCTGGTCCTACGAGCAAGACTTGTTTTCTGGTAAGAAGAGTCACTATTGCGATCCATTTGCCACACAGTGCAAATAGCACTCGCGTCTGTTGCCAACAAGTACAGTGATTTGGACTGAAGAGAAGATACTGTTCTTGTCAGTTTGCTAAGCAGAGTTGAAGTAGATATGGCCCGTGTGTGTAGTAAGCACAGTTCTTTTGTTCTGAGCAAGCTCACTGTTCTGGCCCTATAGGAAACACAGTAGAGTAGTATAGTGCTCTTTTCTCAACATCAGAGTGTCTTTCTTGTAATGCAAGCTAGTGTTTGTTTCCCAGTCAGAAATGGAGTTGAATCACATGCAGTTTCTTGTCCTACGAGCAAGACTTGTTTTCTGTTAAGAAGAGTCACTATTGTGCTCCCATTGCCGTACACAGTGCAAATAGCACTCGCGTCTGTTCCCAGCAAGTACAGTGTATTGGACTGAAGAGAAGCTACTGTTCTTGTCAATTTCCTAAGCAGAGTTAAAGTAGATATGGCCCGTGTGTGTAAAAAGAACAGTTCTTTTGTTCTGAGCAAGCTCACTGTTCTGGCCGTATAGGAGAAAGTGTAGAGTAGAAGAGTGCTCTTTTCTCAAAAGCAGAGTGTGTTTCTTGTAAGGCGAGCTAGTGTTTGTTTCCCTGTCAAACTGGAGTTGAATCACATGCACTTTCTGGTCCTACGAACAAGACTAGCTTTCTGGTAAGAAGAGTCACTAATGCGATCCATTTGCCACACATTGCAAATAGCACTCGCGTCTGTTCCCAGCAAGTACAGTGTATTGGACTGAAGAAAAGCTCCTGTTCTTGTCAGTTTCCTAAGCAGAGTTGAAGTAGATATGGCCCATGTGTGTAGGCAGCACAGTTCTTTTGTTCTGAGGAAGCTCACTGTTCTGGCCCTATAGGAAACACAGTAGAGTAGAAGAGTGCTCTTTTCTCAAAAGCAGAGTGTGTTTCTTGTAAGGCGAGCTAGTGTTTGTTTCCCAGTTCAGCAATGGAGTTGAATCACATGCAGTTTCTGGTCCTACGAGCAGGAGTTGTTTTCTGGTAAGTAGAGTCACTATTGCGATCCATTTGCAACACAGTGCAAATAGCACTCGCATCTGTTCCCAGCAAGTACTGTGTATTGGACTGAAGTGAAGCTCCTCTTCTTGTCAGTTTCCTAAGCAGAGTGGATGTAGATATGACCCTTGTGTTTAGGAAGCTTGTTCTTTTATGCTGAGCAAGCTCACTGTTCTGGCCCTATAGGAAACACATTAGAGTAGAACAGTGCTCTTTTCCCAATAGCAGAGTGTGTTTCTTGTAAGGCGAGCTAGTGTTTGTTTCCCAGACAGAAATGGAGTTGAATCACATGCAGTTTCTGGTCCAACGAGCAAGACTTGTTTTCTGTTAAGAAGAGTCACTATTGTGCTCCCATTGCTGTACACAGTGCAAATACCACTCGCGTCTGTTGCCAGCAATACAGTGTATTGGACTGAAGAGAAGCTACTATTCTTGTCAGTTTCCTAAGTAGAGTGGAAATAGATATGGCCCGTGTGTGTAGGAGCACAGTTCTTTTGTTCTGAGCAAGCTCACTGTTCTGGCCCTATAGGAAACACAGTAGAGTAGAAGAGTGCTCTTTTCTCAAAAGCAGTGTGTGTTTCTTGTACTGCGAGCTAGTGTTTGTTTCCCTGTTAGAAATGGAGTTTAATCACATGCAGTTTCTGGTCCTACGAACAAGACATGTTTTCTGGTATGAAGAGTCACTATTGCGATCCATTTGCCACACAGTGCAAATAGCACTCGCGTCTGTTGCCAACAAGTACAGTGTATTGGACTGAAGAGAAGCTCCTGTTCTTGTCAGTTTCCTAAGCAGACTTGAAATAGATATGGCCCGTGTGTGTAGGAAGCACAGTTCTTTTGTTCTGAGCAAGCTCACTGTTCTGGCCCTATAGGAAACACAGCAGAGTAGAAGAGTGCTCTTTTCTCAAAAGTGAGTGTGTTTCTTGGACGGCGAGCTAGTGTTTGTTTCCCAGTCAGAAATGGAGTTGAATCACATGCAGTTTTTGTCCTACGTACAAGACTTGTTTTCTGATAAGAAGAGTCACTAATGCGATCCATTTGCAACAGAGTGCAAATAGCACTCGCGTCTGTTCCCAGCATGTACATTGTATTGGACTGAAGAGAAGCTACTGTTCTTGTCAATTTCCTAAGCAGAGTTGAAGTAGATATGGCCCGTGTGTGTAAAAAGAACAGTTCTTTTGTTCTGAGCAAGCTCACTGTTCTGGCCCTATAGGAGAAAGAGTAGAGTAGAAGAGTGCTCTTTTCTCAAAAGCAGAGTGTGTTTCTTGTAAGGCGAGCTAGTGTTTGTTTCCCTGTCAAAATGGAGTTGAATCACATGCACTTTCTGGTCCTACGAACAAGACTAGCTTTCTGGTAAGAAGAGTCACTAATGCGATTCATTTGCCACACATTGCAAATAGCACTCGTGTCTGTTCCCAGCAAGTACAGTGTATTGGACTGAAGAAAAGCTCCTGTTCTTGTCAGTTTCCTAAGCAGAGTTGAAGTAGATATGGCCCATGTGTGTAGGAAGCACAGTTCTTTTGTTCTGAGGAAGCTCACTGTTCTGCTCCTATAGGAAACACAGTAGAGTAGATGAGTGCTCTTTTCTCAAAAGCAGAGTGTGTTTCATGTAAGATGAGCTAGTGTTTGTTTCCCAGTTCAGCAATGGAGTTGAATCACATGCAGTTTCTGGTCCTACGAGCAAGAGATTTTTTCTTGTTTGTAGAGTCACTATTGCGATCCATTTGCAACACAGTGCAAATAGCACTCGCATCTGTTCCCAGCAAGTACTGTGTATTGGACTGAAGTGAAGCTCCTCTTCTAACAGTTTCCTAAGCAGAGTGGATGTAGATATGACCCTTGTGTGTAGGAAGCTAGTTCTTTTATGCTGAGCAAGCTCACTGTTCTGGCCCTATAGGAAACACAGTAGAGTAGAAGAGTGCTCTTTACCCAATAGCACAGTGTGTTTCTTGTAAGGCGAGATAGTGTTTGTTTCCCAGTCAGAAAAGGAGTTGAATCACATGCAGTTTCTGGTCCTACGAGCAAGAGTTGTTTTCTGGTAAGTAGAGTCACTATTGCGATTCATTTGCCACACAGTGCAAATAGCACTCGCATCAGTTCCCAGCAAGTACTATGTATTGGACTGAAGAGAAGCTCCTGTTTTGTCAGTTTCCTAAGCAGAGTGGAAATAGATATGGCCCGTGTGTGTAGGAAGCACAGTTCTTTTGTTCTGAGCAAGCTCACTGTTCTGGCTCTCTAGGAAACACAGTAGAGTAGAAGAGTGCTCTTTTTTCAAAAGCAGAGTGTGTTTCTTTTAAGGCGAGCTAGTGTTTGTTTCCCAGTCAGAAATGGAGTTGAATCACATGCAGCTTCTTTTCCTACAAGCAAGAATTGTTTTCCGTTAAGAAGAGTCACTATTGTGCTCCCATTGCCATACACAGTGCAAATAGCACTCGCGTCTGTTCCCAGCAAGTTCAGTGTATTGGACTGAAGAGAAGCTCCTGTTCTTGTCAGTTTCCTAAGCAGAGTTGAAGTAGATTTGGCCCGTGTGTGAAGGAAGAACAGTTCTTTTGTTCTGAGCAAGCTCACTGTTCTGGCCCTATAGGAAACACAGAAGAGTAGAAGAGTGCTCTTTTCTCAAAAGCACAGTGTGTTTCTTGTAAGGCGAGCTATTGTTTGTTTCCGGGTCAGAAATGGAGTTGAATCAGATGCAGTTTCTGGTCCTACGAGCAAGACTTGTTTTCTGGTAAGAAGAGTCACTATTGCGATCCATTTGCCACACAGTGCAAATAGCACTCGCGTCTGTTGCCAACAAGTACAGTGTATTGGACTGAAGAGAAGCTACTGTTCTTGTCAGTTTCCTAAGCAGAGTTGAAGTAGATATGGCCCGTGTGTGTAGGAAGCACAGTTCTTTTGTTCTGAGCAAGCTCACTGTTCTGGTCCTATAGGAAACACAATAGAGTAGAAGAGTGCTTTTCTCAAAAGCAGAGTGTGTTTCTTGTAAGGCGAGCTAGTGTTTGTTTCCCAGTCAGAAAAGGAGTTGAATCACATGCAGTTTCTGGTCCTACGAGCAAGAGTTGTTTTCTGGTAAGTAGAGTCACTATTGCGATCCATTTGCCACACAGTGCAAATAGCACTCGCATCAGTTCCCAGCAAGTACTATGTATTGGACTGAAGAGAAGCTCCTGTTTTGTCAGTTTCCTAAGCAGAGTGGAAATAGATATGGCCCGTGTGTGTAGGAAGCACAGTTCTTTTGTTCTGAGCAAGCTCACTGTTCTGGCCCTCTAGAAAACACAGTAGAGTAGAAGAGTGCTCTTTTCTCAAAAGCAGAGTGTGTTTCTTTTAAGGCGAGCTAGTGTTTGTTTCCCAGTCAGAAATGGAGTTGAATCACATGCAGTTTCTTGTCCTACGAGCAAGACTTGTTTTCCGTTAAGAAGAGTCACTATTGTGCTCCCATTGCCATACACAGTGCAAATAGCACTCGCGTCTGTTCCCAGCAAGTACAGTGTATTGGACTGAAGAGAAGCTCCTGTTCTTGTCAGTTTCCTAAGCAGAGTTGAAGTAGATTTGGCCCGTGTGTGAAGGAAGAACAGTTCTTTTGTTCTGAGCAAGCTCACTGTTCTGGCACTATAGGAAACACAGAAGAGTAGAAGAGTGCTCTTTTCTCAAAAGCACAGTGTGTTTCTTGTAAGGCAAGCTATTGTTTGTTTCCCTGTCAGAAATGGAGTTGAATCACATGCAGTTTCTGGTCCTACGAGCAAGACTTATTTTCTGGTAAGAAGAGTCACAATTGCGATCCATTTCCCACACAGTGTAAATAGCAATCGCGTCTGTCGCCAGCAATACAGTGTATTGGACTCAAGAAGAGCTCCTGTCCTTGTCAGTTTCCTAAGCAGAGTTGAAGTAGGTATGGCCCGTGTGTGTAGTAAGCACAGTTCTTTTGTTCTGAGCAAGCTCACTGTTCTGGCCCTATAGGAAACACAGCAGAGTAGAAGAGTGCTCTTTTCTCAAAAGTGAGTGTGTTTCTTGGACGGCGAGCTAGTGTTTGTTTCCCAGTCAGAAATGGAGTTTAATCACATGCAGTTTCTGGTCCTACGAGCACGACTTGTTTTCTGTTAAGAAGAGTCACTATTATGCTCCCATTGCCGTACACAGTGCAAATAGCACTCGCGTCTGTTCCCAGCAAGTACATTGTATTGGACTGAAGAGAAGCTACTGTTCTTGTCAATTTCCTAAGCAGAGTTGAAGTAGATATGGCCCGTGTGTGTAAAAAGAACAGTTCTCTTGTTCTGAGCAAGCTCACTGTTCTGGCCGTATAGGAGAAAGAGTAGAGTAGAAGAGTGCTCTTTTCTCAAAAGCAGAGTGTGTTTCTTGTAAGGCGAGCTAGTGTTTGTTTCCCTGTCAAACTGGAGTTGAATCACATGCACTTTCTGGTCCTACGAACAAGACTAGCTTTCTGGTAAGAAGAGTCACTAATGCGATTCATTTGCCACACATTGCAAATAGCACTCGTGTCTGTTCCCAGCAAGTACAGTGTATTGGACTGAAGAAAAGCTCCTGTTCTTGTCAGTTTCCTAAGCAGAGTTGAAGTAGATATGGCCCATGTGTGTAGGAAGCACAGTTCTTTTGTTCTGAGGAAGCTCACTGTTCTGCCCCTATAGGAAACACAGTAGAGTAGAAGAGTGCTCTTTTCTCAAAAGCAGAGTGTGTTTCATGTAAGATGAGCTAGTGTTTGTTTCCCAGTTCAGCAATGGAGTTGAATCACATGCAGTTTCTGGTCCTACGAGCAAGAGTTTTTTTCTTGTTAGTAGTGTCACTATTGCGATCCATTTGCAACACAGTGCAAATAGCACTCGCATCTGTTCCCAGCAAGTACTGTGTATTGGACTGAAGTGAAGCTCCTCTTCTATCAGTTTCCTAAGCAGAGTGGATGTAGATATGACCCTTGTGTGTAGGAAGCTAGTTCTTTTATGATGAGCAAGCTCACTGTTCTGGCCCTATAGGAAACACAGTAGAGTAGAAGAGTGCTCTTTATCCAATAGCAGAGTGTGTTTCTTGTAAGGCGAGCTAGTGTTTGTTTCCCAGTCAGAAAAGGAGGTGAATCACATGCAGTTTCTGGTCCTACGAGCAAGAGTTGTTTTCTGGTAAGTAGAGTCACTATTGCGATCCATTTGCCACACAGTGCAAATAGCACTCGCATCAGTTCCCAGCAAGTACTATGTATTGGACTGAAGAGAAGCTCCTGTTTTGTCAGTTTCCTAAGCAGAGTGGAAATAGATATGGCCCGTGTGTGTAGGAAGCACAGTTCTTTTGTTCTGAGCAAGCTCACTGTTCTGGCCCTCTAGAAAACACAGTAGAGTAGAAGAGTGCTCTTTTCTCAAAAGCAGAGTGTGTTTCTTTTAAGGCGAGCTAGTGTTTGTTTCCCAGTCAGAAATGGAGTTGAATCACATGCAGTTTCTTTTCCTACGAGCAAGACTTGTTTTCCGTTAAGAAGAGTCACTATTGTGCTCCCATTGCCATACACAGTGCAAATAGCACTCGCGTCTGTTCCCAGCAAGTACAGTGTATTGGACTGAAGAGAAGCTCCTGTTCTTGTCAGTTTCCTAAGCAGAGTTGAAGTAGATTTGGCCCGTGTGTGAAGGAAGAACAGTTCTTTTGTTCTGAGCAAGCTCACTCTTCTGGCCCTATAGGAAACACAGTAGAGTAGAACAGTGCTCTTTTCCCAATAGCAGAGTGTGTTTCTTGTAAGGCGAGCTAGTGTTTGTTTCCTTGTTAGAAATGGAGTTTAATCACATGCAGTTTCTGGTCCTACGAGCAAGACTTGTTTTCTGGTAAGAAGAGTCACTATTGCGATCCATTTGACACACAGTGCAAATAGCACTCGCGTCTGTTGCCAACAAGTACAGTGTATTGGACTGAATAGAAGATACTGTTCTTGTCAGTTTCCTAAGCAGAGTTGAAATAGATATGGCCCGTGTGTGTAGGAAGCACAGTTCTTTTGTTCTGAGCAAGCTCACTGTTCTGGCCCTATAGGAAACACAGCAGAGTAGAAGAGTGCTCTTTTCTCAAAAGCAGAGTGTGTTTCTTGGACGGCGAGCTAGTGTTTGTTTCCCAGTCAGAAATGGAGTTGAATCACATGAAGTTTCTGGTCCTACGAGCACGACTTGTTTTCTGTTAAGAAGAGTCACTATTGTGCTCCCATTGCCGTACACAGTGCAAATAGCACTCGCGTCTGTTCCCAGCAAGTACAGTGTATTGGACTGAAGAGAAGCTACTGTTCTTGTCAATTTCCTAAGCAGAGTTGAAGTAGATTTGTCCCGTGTGTGTAAAAAGAACAGTTCTTTTGTTCTGAGCAAGCTCACTGTTCTGGCCCTATAGGAGACAGAGTAGAGTAGAAGAGTGCTCTTTCCTCAAAAGCAGAGTGTGTTTCTTGTAAGGCGAGATAGTGTTTGTTTCCCTGTGAAACTGGAGTTGAATCACATGCACTTTCTGGTCCTACGAACAAGACTAGTTTTCTGGTAAGAAGAGTCACTAATGCGATCCATTTGCCACACAGTGCAAATAGCACTCGCGTCTGTTCCCAGCAAGTACAGTGTATTGGACTGAAGAGAAGCTCCTGTTCTTGTCAGTTTCCTAAGCAGTGTTGAAGTAGATTTGGCCCGTGTGTGAAGGAAGAACAGTTCTTTTGTTCTGAGCAAGCTCACTGTTCTGGCCCTATAGGAAACACAGAAGAGTAGAAGAGTGCTCTTTTCTCAAAAGCAGAGTGTGTTTCTTGTAAGGCGAGCTATTGTTTGTTTCCCTGTCAGAAATGGAGTTTAATCACATGCAGTTTCTGGTCCTACGAGCAAGACTTGTTTTCTGGTAAGAAGAGTCACTATTGCGATCCATTTGCCACACAGTGCAAATAGCACTCGCGTCTGTTGCCAACAAGTACAGTGTATTGGACTGAAGAGAAGCTACTGTTCTTGTCAGTTTCCTAAGCAGAGTTGAAGTAGATATGGCCCGTGTGTGTAGGAAGCACAGTTCTTTTGTTCTGAGCAAGCTCACTGTTCTGGTCCTATAGGAAACACAATAGAGTAGAAGAGTGCTTTTTCTCAAAAGCAGAGTGTGTTTCTTGTAAGGCGAGCTAGTGTTTTTTTCTCGGTCAGAAATGGAGTTGAATCAGATGCAGTTTCTGGTCCTACGAACCAGACTTGTTTTCTGGTAAGAAGATTCACTAATGCGATCCATTTGCCACACAGTACAAATAGCACTCGCGTCTGTTCCCAGCAAGTACAGTGTATTGGACTGAAGAGAAGCTACTGTTCTTGTCACTTTCCTAAGTAGAGTGGAAATAGATATGGCCCGTGTGTGTAGGAGCACAGTTCTTTTGTTCTGAGCAACCTCACTGTTCTGGCCCTATAGGAAACACAGTATAGTAGAAGAGTGCTCTTTTCTCAAAAGCAGTGTGTGTTTCTTGTACTGCGAGCTAGTGTTTGTTTCCCTGTCAAACTGGAGTTGAATCACATGCACTTTCTGGTCCTACGAACAAGACTAGCTTTCTGGTAAGAAGAGTCACTAATGCGATCCATTTGCCACACATTGCAAATAGCACTCGCGTCTGTTCCCAGCAAGTACAGTGTATTGGACTGAAGAAAAGCTCCTGTTCTTGTCAGTTTCCTAAGCAGAGTTGAAGTAGATATGTCCCATGTGTGTAGGAAGCACAGTTCTTTTGTTCTCAGGAAGCTCACTGTTCTGGCTCTATAGGAAACACAGTAGAGTAGAAGAGTGCTCTTTTGTCAAAAGCAGAGTGTGTTTCTTGTAAGGAGAGCTAGTGTTTGTTTCCCAGTTCAGCAATGGAGTTGAATCACATGCAGTTTCTGGTCCTACGAGCAAGAGTTGTTTTCTGGTAAGTAGAGTCACTATTGCGATCCATTTGCAATACAGTGCAAATAGCACTCGCATCTGTTCCCAGCAAGTACTGTGTATTGGACTGAAGTGAAGCTCCTCTTCTTGTCAGTTTCCTAAGCAGAGTGGATGTAGATATGACCCTTGTGTGTAGGAAGCTAGTTCTTTTATGCTGAGCAAGCTCACTGTTCTGGCCCTATAGGAAACACGGTAGAGTAGAACAGTGCTCTTTTCCCAATAGCAGAGTGTGTTTCTTGTAAGGCGAGCTAGTGTTTGTTTCCTTGTTAGAAATGGAGTTTAATCACATGCAGTTTCTGGTCCTACGAGCAAGACTTGTTTTCTGGTAAGAAGAGTCACTATTGCGATCCATTTGCCACACAGTGCAAATAGCACTCGCGTCTGTTGCCAACAAGTACAGTGTATTGGACTGAAGAGAAGATAATGTTCTTGTCAGTTTCCTAAGCAGAGTTGAAATAGATATGGCCCGTGTGTGTAGGAAGCACAGTTCTTTTGTTCTGAGCAAGCTCACTGTTCTGGCCCTCTAGGAAACATAGTAGAGTAGAAGAGTGCTCTTTTCTCAAAAGCAGAGTGTGTTTCTTGTAAGGCGAGATAGTGTTTGTTTCCCAGTCAGAAATGGAGTTGAATCACATGCAGTTTCTTGTCCTATGAGCAATACTTGTTTTCTGGTAAGAAGAGTCACTATTGTGCTCCCATTGCCGTACACAGTGCAAATAGCACTCGCGTCTGTTCCCAGCAAGTACAGTGTATTGGACTGAAGAGAAGCTCCTGTTCTTGTCAGTTTCCTAAGCAGAGTTGAAGTAGATTTGGCCCGTGTGGGAAGGAAGAACAGTTCTTTTGTTCTGAGCAAGCTCACTGTTCTGGCCCTATAGGAAACACAGAAGAGTAGAAGAGTGCTCTTTTCTCAAAAGCAGAGTGTGTTTCTTGTAAGGCGAGCTATTGTTTGTTTCCCTGTCAGAAATGGAGTTTAATCACATGCAGTTTCTGGTCCTACGAGCAAGACTTGTTTTCTGGTAAGAAGAGTCACTAATGCGATACATTTGCCACACAGTGCAAATAGCACTCGCGTCTGTTCCCTGCAAGTACAGTGTATTGGACTGAAGAGAAGCTACGGTTCTTGTCAGTTTCCTAAGCAGAGTTGAAGTAGATATGGCCCGTGTGTGTAGTAAGCACAGTTCTTTTGTTCTGAGCAAGCTCACTGTTCTGGTCCTATAGGAAACACAATAGAGTAGAAGAGTGCTTTTTCTCAAAAGCAGAGTGTGTTTCTTGTAAGGCGAGCTAGTGTTTGTTTCCCTGTCAGAAATGGAGTTGAATCACATGCAGTTTCTGGTCCTACGAGCAAGACTTATTTTCTGGTAAGAAGAGTCACAATTGCGATCCATTTCCCACACAGTGTAAATAGCAATCGCGTCTGTCGCCAGCAATACAGTGTATTGGACTCAAGAAGAGCTCCTGTTCTTGTCAGTTTCCTAAGCAGAGTTGAAGTAGGTATGGCCCGTGTGTAGGAAGAACACTTCTTTTGTTCTGAGCAAGCTAACTGTTCTGGCACTATAAGAAACACAATAGAGTAGAGAGTGCTCTTTTCTCAAAAGCAGAGTGTGTTTATTGTAAGGCGAGGTAGTGTTTGTTTCCCAGTCAGAAATGGAGTTGAATCACATGCAGTTTCTTGTCCTACGAGCAAGACTTGTTTTCTGTTAAGAAGAGTCACTATTGCGATCCATTTGCCACACAGTGCAAATAGCACTCGCGTATGTTCCCAGCAAGTACAGTGTATTGGACTGAAGAGAAGCTCCTGTTCTTGTCAGTTTCCTAAGCAGAGTTGAAGTAGATATGGCCCGTGTGTGTAGGAAGGACAGTTCTTTTGTTCTGAGCAAGCTCACTGTTCTGGCCCTATAGGAAACACAGTAGAGTAGAAGAGTGCTCTTTTCTCAAAAGCAGAGTGTGTTTCTTGTAAGGCGAGCTAGTGTTTGTTTCTCGGTCAGAAATGGAGTTGAATCAGATGCAGTTTCTGGTCCTACGAACCAGACTTGTTTTCTGGTAAGAAGATTCACTAATGCGATCCATTTGCCACACAGTACAAATAGCACTCGCGTCTGTTCCCAGCAAGTACAGTGTATTGGACTGAAGAGAAGCTCCTCTTCTTGTCACTTTCCTAAGTAGAGTGGAAATAGATATGGCCCGTGTGTGTAGGAGGACAGTTCTTTTGTTCTGAGCAACCTCACTGTTCTGGCCCTATAGGAAACACGGTATAGTAGAAGAGTGCTCTTTTCTCAAAAGCAGTGTGTGTTTCTTGTACTGCGAGCTAGTGTTTGTTTCCCTGTCAAACTGGAGTTGAATCACATGCACTTTCTGGTCCTACGAACAAGACTAGCTTTCTGGTAAGAAGAGTCACTAATGCGATCCATTTGCCACACATTGCAAATAGCACTCGCGTCTGTTCCCAGCAAGTACAGTGTATTGGACTGAAGAAAAGCTCCTGTTCTTGTCAGTTTCCTAAGCAGAGTTGAAGTAGATATGTCCCATGTGTGTAGGAAGCACAGTTCTTTTGTTCTGAGGAAGCTCACTGTTCTGGCCCTATAGAAAACACAGTAGAGTAGAAGAGTGCTCTTTTCTCAAAAGCAGAGTGTGTTTCTTGTAAGGCGAGCTAGTGTTTGTTTCCCAGTTCAGCAATGGAGTTGAATCACATGCAGTTTCTGGTCCTACGAGCAAGAGTTGTTTTCTGGTAAGTAGAGTCACTATTGCGATCCATTTGCAATACAGTGCAAATAGCACTCGCATCTGTTCCCAGCAAGTACTGTGTATTGGACTGAAGTGAAGCTCCTCTTCTTGTCAGTTTCCTAAGCAGAGTGGATGTAGATATGACCCTTGTGAGTAGGAAGCTAGTTCTTTTATGCTGAGCAAGCTCACTGTTCTGGCCCTATAGGAAACACAGTAGAGTAGAACAGTGCTCTTTTCCCAATAGCATAGTGTGTTTCTTGTGAGGCGAGCTAGTGTTTGTTTCCTTGTTAGAAATGGAGTTTAATCACATGCAGTTTCTGGTCCTACGAGCAAGACTTGTTTTCTGGTAAGAAGAGTCACTATTGCGATCCATTTGCCACACAGTGCAAATAGCACTCGCGTCTGTTGCCAACAAGTACAGTGTATTGGACTGAAGAGAAGATAATGTTCTTGTCAGTTTCCTAAGCAGAGTTGACATAGATATGGCCCGTGTGTGTAGGAAGCACAGTTCTTTTGTTCTGAGCAAGCTCACTGTTCTGGCCCTATAGGAAACACAGCAGAGTAGAAGAGTGCTCTTTTATCAAAAGCAGAGTGTGTTTCTTGGACGGCGAGCTAGTGTTTGTTTCCCAGTCAGAAATGGAGTTGAATCACATGCAGTTTCTGGTCCTACGAGCACGACTTGTTTTCTGTTAAGAAGAGTCACTATTGTGCTCCCATTGCCGTACACAGTGCAAATAGCACTCGCGTCTGTTCCCAGCAAGTACAGTGTATTGGACTGAAGAGAAGCTACTGTTCTTGTCAATTTCCTAAGCAGAGTTGAAGTAGATTTGTCCCGTGTGTGTAAAAAGAACAGTTCTTTTGTTCTGAGCAAGCTCACTGTTCTGGCGCTATAGGAGACAGAGTAGAGTAGAAGAGTGCTCTTTCCTCAAAAGCAGAGTGTGTTTCTTGTAAGGCGAGCTAGTGTTTGTTTCCCTGTGAAACTGGAGTTGAATCACATGCACTTTCTGGTCCTACGAACAAGACTAGTTTTCTGGTTAGAAGAGTCACTAATGCGATCCATTTGCCACACAGTGCAAATAGCACTCGCGTCTGTTCCCAGCAAGTACAGTGTATTGGACTGAAGAGAAGCTCCTGTTCTTGTCAGTTTCCTAAGCAGTGTTGAAGTAGATTTGGCCCATGTGTGAAGGAAGAACAGTTCTTTTGTTCTGAGCAAGCTCACTGTTCTGGCCCTATAGGAAACACAGAAGAGTAGAAGAGTGCTCTTTTCTCAAAAGCAGAGTGTGTTTCTTGTAAGGCGAGCTATTGTTTGTTTCCCTGTCAGAAATGGAGTTTAATCACATGCAGTTTCTGGTCCTACGAGCAAGACTTGTTTTCTGGTAAGAAGAGTCACTATTGCGATCCATTTGCCACACAGTGCAAATAGCACTCGCGTCTGTTGCCAACAAGTACAGTGTATTGGACTGAAGAGAAGATAATGTTCTTGTCAGTTTCCTAAGCAGAGTTGAAGTAGATATGGCCCGTGTGTGTAGGAAGCACAGTTCTTTTGTTCTGAGCAAGCTCACTGTTCTGGTCCTATAGGAAACACAATAGAGTAGAAGAGTGCTTTTTCTCAAAAGCAGAGTGTGTTTCTTGTAAGGCGAGCTAGTGTTTGTTTCTCGGTCAGAAATGGAGTTGAATCAGATGCAGTTTCTGGTCCTACGAACCAGACTTGTTTTCTGGTAAGAAGATTCACTAATGTGATCCATTTGCCACACAGTACAAATAGCACTCGCGTCTGTTCCCAGCAAGTACAGTGTATTGGACTGAAGAGAAGCTACTATTCTTGTCACTTTCCTAAGTAGAGTGGAAATAGATATGGCCCGTGTGTGTAGGAGCACAGTTCTTTTGTTCTGAGCAACCTCACTGTTCTGGCCCTATAGGAAACACAGTATAGTAGAAGAGTGCTCTTTTTTCAAAAGCAGTGTGTGTTTCTTGTACTGCGAGCTAGTGTTTGTTTCCCTGTCAAACTGGAGTTGAATCACATGCACTTTCTGGTCCTACGAACAAGACTAGCTTTCTGGTAAGAAGAGTCACTAATGCGATCCATTTGCCACACATTGCAAATAGCACTCGCGTCTGTTCCCAGCAAGTACAGTGTATTGGACTGAAGAAAAGCTCCTGTTCTTGTCAGTTTCCTAAGCAGAGTTGAAATAGATATGTCCCATGTGTGTAGGAAGCACAGTTCTTTTGTTCTGAGGAAGCTCACTGTTCTGGCCCTATAGGAAACACAGTAGAGTAGAAGAGTGCTCTTTTCTCAAAAGCAGAGTGTGTTTCTTGTAAGGCGAGCTAGTGTTTGTTTCCCAGTTCAGCAATGGAGTTGAATCACATGCAGTTTCTGGTCCTACGAGCAAGAGTTGTTTTCTGGTAAGTAGAGTCACTATTGCGATCCATTTGCAATACAGTGCAAATAGCACTCGCATCTGTTCCCAGCAAGTACTGTGTATTGGACTGAAGTGAAGCTCCTCTTCTTGTCAGTTTCCTAAGCAGAGTGGATGTAGATATGACCCTTGTGTGTAGGAAGCTAGTTCTTTTATGCTGAGCAAGCTCACTGTTCTGGCCCTATAGGAAACACAGTAGAGTAGAACAGTGCTCTTTTCCCAATAGCAGAGTGTGTTTCTTGTAAGGCGAGCTAGTGTTTGTTTCCTTGTTAGAAATGGAGTTTAATCACATGCAGTTTCTGGTCCTACGAGCAAGACTTGTTTTCTGGTAAGAAGAGTCACTATTGCGATCCATTTGACACTCAGTGCAAATAGCACTCGCGTCTGTTGACAACAAGTACAGTGTATTGGACTGAAGAGAAGATAATGTTCTTGTCAGTTTCCTAAGCAGAGTTGCAATAGATATGGCCCGTGTGTGTAGGAAGCACAGTTCTTTTGTTCTGAGCAAGCCCACTGTTCTGGCCCTATAGGAAACACAGCAGAGTAGAAGAGTGCTCTTTTCTCAAAAGCAGAGTGTGTTTCTTGGACGGCGAGCTAGTGTTTGTTTCCCAGTCAGAAATGGAGTTGAATCACATGCAGTTTCTGGTCCTACGAGCACGACTTGTTTTCTGTTAAGAAGAGTCACTATTGTGCTCCCATTGCCGTACACAGTGCAAATAGCACTCGCGTCTGTTCCCAGCAAGTACAGTGTATTGGACTGAAGAGAACCTCCTGTTCTTGTCAGTTTCCTAAGCAGTGTTGAAGTTGATTTGGCCCGTGTGTGAAGGAAGAACAGTTCTTTTGTTCTGAGCAAGCTCACTGTTCTGGCCCTATAGGAAACACAGAAGAGTAGAAGAGTGCTCTTTTCTCAAAAGCAGAGTGTGTTTCTTGTAAGGCGAGCTATTGTTTGTTTCCCTGTCAGAAATGGAGTTTAATCACATGCAGTTTCTGGTCCTACGAGCAAGACTTGTTTTCTGGTAAGAAGAGTCACTATTGCGATCCATTTGCCACACAGTGCAAATAGCACTCGCGTCTGTTGCCAACAAGTACAGTGTATTGGACTGAAGAGAAGCTACTGTTCTTGTCAGTTCCCTAAGCAGAGTTGAAGTAGATATGTCCCGTGTGTGTAGGAAGCACAGTTCTTTTGTTCTCAGCAAGCTCACTGTTCTGGTCCTATAGGAAATAAAATAGAGTAGTAGAGTGCTTTTTCTCAAAAGCAGAGTGTGTTTCTTGTAAGGCGAGCTAGTGTTTGTTTCCCTGTCAGAAATGGAGTTGAATCACATGCAGTTTCTGGTCCTACGAGCAAGAGTTGTTTTCTGGTAAGAAGAGTCTCTATTGCGTTCTAATTGCCATACACAGTGCAAGTAGCACTCGCATCTGTTCCCAGCAAGTACAGTGTATTGGAATGAAGAGAAGCTACTGTTCTTGTCAGTTTCCTAAGCAGAGTTGAAGTAGATATGGCCCATGTGTTTAGGAAGCACAGTTCTTTTGTTCTGAGCAAAGTCACTGTTCTGGCCCTATAGGAAACACAGTAGAGTAGAAGAGTGCTCTTTTCTCAAAATCAGAGTGTGTTTTTTGTAAGGCTAGCTACTGTTTGTTTCCCAGTCAGAAATGGAGTTGAATCACATGCAGTTTCTGGTCCTACGAGCAAGAGTTGTTTTCTGGTAAGTAGAGTCACTATTGCCATCCATTTGCAACACAGTGCAAATAGCACTCGCGTCTGTTGCCAGCAATACAGTGTATTGGACTGAAGAAGAGCTCCTGTTCTTGTCAGTTTCCTAAGCAGAGTTGAAGTAGGTATGGCCCGTGTGTGTAGTAAGCACAGTTCTTTTGTTCTGAGCAAGCTCACTGTTCTGGCCCTATAGGAAACACAGTAGAGTAGAAGAGTGCTCTTTTGTCAAAGCAGAGTGTGTTTCTTGTAAGGCGAGCTAGTGTTTGTTTCCCATTCAGAAATGGAGTTGAATCACATGCAGTTTCTGGTCCTAGGAGCAAGAGTTGTTTTGTGGTAAGAAGAGTCACTCTTGCGATCCCATTGCCATACACAGTGCAAGTAGCACTCGCATCTGTTTCCAGCAAGTACAGTGTGTTGGACTGAAGAGAAGCTACTGTTCTTGTCAATTTCCTAAGCAGAGTTGAAGTAGATATGGCCCGTGTGTGTAGGAAGCACAGTTGTTTTGTTCTGAGCAAGGTCACTGTTCTGGCCCTATAGGAAACACAGTATAGTAGAAGAGTGCTCTTTTCTCAAAAGCAGTGTGTGTTTCTTGTACTGCGAGCTAGTGTTTGTTTCCCTGTTAGAAATGGAGTTTAGTCACATGCAGTTTCTGGTCCTACGAGCAAGACTTGTGTTCTGGTAAGAAGAGTCACTATTGCGAACCATTCGCCACACAGTGCAAATAGCACTCGCGTCTGTTGCCAACAAGTACATTGTATTGGACTGAAGAGAAGATACTGTTCTTGTCAGTTTCCTAAGCAGAGTTGAAATAGATATGGCCCGTGTGTGTAGGAAGCACAGTTCTTTTGTTCTGAGCAAGCTCAATCTTCTGGCCCTATAGGAAACACAGCAGAGTAGAAGAGTGCTCTTTTCTCAAAAGCAGAGTGTGTTTCTTGGAAGGCGAGCTAGTGTTTGTTTCCCAGTCAGAAATGGAGTTGAATCACATGCAGTTTCTGGTCCTACGAGCAAGAGTTTTTTTCTGGTAAGAAGAGTCTCTATTGCGTTCTAATTGCCATACACAGTGCAAGTAGCACTCGCATCTGTTCCCAGCAAGTACAGTGTATTGGAATGAAGAGAAGCTACTGTTCTTGTCAGTTTCCTAAGCAGAGTTGAAGTAGATATGGCCCATGTGTTTAGGAAGCACAGTTCTTTTGTTCTGAGCAAACTCACTGTTCTGGCCCTATAGGAAACACAGTAGAGTAGAAGAGTGCTCTTTTCTCAAAATCAGAGTGTCTTTCTTGTAAGGCGAGCTAGTGTTTGTTTCCTAGTCAGAAATGGAGTTGAATCACATGCAGTTTCTTGTCCTACGAGCAAGACTTGTTTTCTGTTAAGAAGAGTCACTATTGTGCTCCCATTGCCGTACACAGTGCAAATAGCACTCGCGTCTGTTCCCAGAGAGTACAGTGTATTGGACTCAAGAGAAGCTACTATTCTTGTCAGTTTCCTAAGCAGAGAGGAAATAGATATGGCCCGTGTGTAGGAGCACAGTTCTTTTGTTCTGAGCAAGCTCCCTGTTCTGGCCCTATAGGAAACACAGCATAGTAGAAGAGTGCCCTTTTCTCAAAAGCAGTGTGTGTTTCTTGTACTGCGAGCTAGTGTTTGTTTCCCTGTAAGAAATGGAGTTTAATCACATGCAGTTTCTGGTCCTACGAGCAAGACTTGTTTTCTGGTAAGAAGAGTCACTATTGCGATCCATTGGAAACACAGTGCAAATAGCACTCGCGTCTGTTGCCAACAAGTACAGTTTATTGGACTGAAGAGAAGCTCCTCTTCTTGTCAGTTTCCTAAGCAGAGTGGAAATAGATATGGCCCGTGTGTGTAGGAAGCACAGTTCTTTTGTTCTCAGCAAGCTCACTGTGCTGGTACTATAGGAAACACAATAGAGTAGAAGAGTGCTTTTTCTCAAAAGCAGAGTGTGTTTCTTGTAAGGCGAGATAGTGTTTGTTTCCCTGTGAGAAATGGAGTTGAATCACATGCAGTTTCTGGTCCTAAGAGCAAGACTTGTTTTCTGGTAAGAAGAGTCAGTCTTGCGATCCCATTGCCATACAGAGTGCAAGTAGCACTCGCATCTGTTTCCAGCAAGTACAGTGTATTGGAATGAAGAGAAGCTACTGTTCTTGTCAGTTTCCTAAGCAGAGTTGAAGTAGATATGGCCCGTGTGTGTAGGAAGCACAGTTCTTTTGTTCTGAGGAAGCTCACTGTTCTGGCCCTATAGGAAACACTGTAGAGTTGAAGAGTGCTCTTTTCTCAAAAGCAGAGTGTGTTTCTTGGAAGGCGAGCTAGTGTTTGTTTCCCAGTCAGAAATGGACTTGAATCACATGCAGTTTCTGGTCCTACGAGCAAGAGTTTTTTTCTGGTAAGAAGAGTCTCTATTGCGTTCTAATTGCCATACACAGTGCAAGTAGCACTCGCATCTGTTCCCAGCAAGTACAGTGTATTGGAATGAAGAGAAGCTACTGTTCTTGTCAGTTTCCTAAGCAGAGTTGAAGTAGATATGGCCCATGTGTTTAGGAAGCACAGTTCTTTTGTTCTGAGCAAACTCACTGTTCTAGCCCTATAGGAAACACAGTAGAGTAGAAGAGTGCTCTTTTCTCAAAATCAGAGTGTCTTTCTTGTAAGGCGAGTTGGTGTTTGTTTCCTAGTCAGAAATGGAGTTGAATCACATGCAGTTTCTTGTCCTACGAGCAAGACTTGTTTTCTGTTAAGAAGAGTCACTATTGTGCTCCCATTGCCGTACACAGTGCAAATAGCACTCGCGTCTGTTCCCAGCAAGTACAGTGTATTGGACTCAAGAGAAGCTATTATTCTTGTCAGTTTCCTAAGCAGAGTGGAAATAGATATGGCCCGTGTATGTAGGAGCACAGTTCTTTTGTTCTGAGCAAGCTCCCTGTTCTGGCCCTATAGGAAACACAGCATAGTAGAAGAGTGCTCTTTCCTCAAAAGCAGATTGTGTTTCTTGGAAGGCGAGCTTGTGTTTGTTTCCCAGTCAGAAATGGAGTTGAATCACATGCAGTTTCTGGTCCTACGAGCTAGACTTGTTTTCTGGTAAGTAGAATCAGTATTGCGATCCATTTGCCACACAGTGCAAATAGCACTCACGTCTGTTCCCAGCAAGTACAGTTTATTGGACTGAAGAGAAGCTCCTCTTCTTGTCAGTTTCTTAAGCAGAGTGGAAATAGATATGGCCCGTGTGTGTAGAAAGCACAGTTCTTTTGTTCTCAGCAAGCTCACTGTGCTGGTACTATAGAAAACACAATAGAGTAGAAGAGTGCTTTTTCTCAAAAGCAGAGTGTGTTTCTTGTAAGGCGAGCTAGTGTTTGTTTCCCTGTCAGAAATGGAGTTGAATCACATGCAGTTTCTGGTCCTACGAGCAAGACTTATTTTCTGGTAAGAAGAGTCACCATTGCGATCCATTTGCCACACAGTGTAAATAGCACTCGCGTCTGTTCCCAGCAAGTACAGTGTATTGGACTGAAGAAGAGTTCCTGTTCTTGTCAGTTTCCTAAGCAGAGTTGAAATAGATATGGCCCGTGTGTGTAGTAAGTACAGTTCTTTTGTTCTGAGCAAGCTCACTGTTCTGGTCCTATAGGAAACACTGTAGAGTAGAAGAGTGCTCTTTTCTCAAAAGCACAGTGTGTTTCTTGCACGGCGAGCTAGTGTTTGTTTCCTAGTCAGAAATGGAGTTGAATCACATGCAGTTTCTGGTCCTACGAGCAAGAGTTTTTTTCTGGTAAGAAGAGTCTCTATTGCGTTCTAATTGCCATACACAGTGCAAGTAGCACTCGCATCTGTTCCCAGCAAGTACAGTGTATTGGAATGAAGAGAAGCTGCTGTTCTTGTCAGTTTCCTAAGCAGAGTTGAAGTAGATATGGCCCATGTGTTTAGGAAGCACAGTTCTTTTGTTCTGAGCAAACTCACTGTTCTGGCCCTATAGGAAACACAGTAGAGTAGAAGAGTGCTCTTTTCTCAAAAGCAGAGTGTGTTTCTTGAAAGGCGAGCTAGTGTTTGTTTCCCAGTCAGAAATGGAGTTGAATCACATGCAGTTTCTGGTCCTACGAGCAAGACTTGTTTTCTGGTAAGTAGAGTCACTATTGTGATCCATTAGCCACACAGTGCAAATAGCACTCACGTCTGTTCCCAGCAAGTACAGTTTATTGGACTGAAGAGAAGCTCCTCTTCTTGTCAGTTTCCTAAGGGGAATTGAAATAGATATGGCCCGTGTGTGTAGGAAGCACAGTTCTTTTGTTCTCAGCAAGCTCACTGTTCTGGTACTATAGGAAACACAATAGAGTAGAAGAGTGCTTTTTCTCAAAAGCAGAGTGTGTTTCTTGGAAGGCGAGCTAGTGTTTGTTTCCCATTCAGAAATGGAGTTGAATCACATGCAGTTTCTGGTCCTACGAGCAAGAGTTGTTTTCTGGTAAGAAGAGTCACTCTTGCGATCCCATTGCCATACACAGTGCAAGTAGCACTCGCATCTGTTTCCAGCAAGTACAGTGTGTTGGACTGAAGAGAAGCTACTGTTCTTGTCAGTTTCCTAAGCAGAGTTGAAGTAGATATGGCCCATGTGTGTAGGAAGCACAGTTCTTTTGTTCTGAGCAAGCTCACTCTCTGGCCCTATAGGAATCATAGTATAGTAGAAGAGTGCTCTTTTCTCAAAAGCAGAGTGTGTTTCTTGTAAGGCGAGCTAGTGTTTGTTTCCCTGTTAGAAATGGAGTTTAATCGCATGCAGTTTCTGGTCCTACGAGCAAGACTTGTTTTCTGGTAAGAAGAGTCACTATTGCGATCCATTTGCCACACAGTGCAAATAGCACTCGCGTCTGTTGCCAACAAGTACAGTGTATTGGACTGAAGAGAAGATACTGTTCTTGTCAGTTTCCTAAGCAGAGTTGAAATAGATATGGCCCGTGTGTGTAGGAAGCACAGTTCTTTTGTTCTGAGCAAGCTCACTCTTCTGGCCCTATAGGAAACACAGCAGAGTAGAAGAGTGCTCTTTTCTCAAAAGCAGAGTGTGTTTCTTGGAAGGCGAGCTAGTATTTGTTTCCCAGTCAGAAATGGAGTTGAATCACATGCAGTTTCTGGTCCTACGAGCAAGACTTGTTTTCTGGTAAGTAGAGTCAGTATTGCGATCCATTTGGCACACAGTGCAAATAGCACTCACGTCTGTTCCCAGCAAGTACAGTTTATTGGACTGAAGAGAAGCTCCTCTTCTTGTCAGTTTCCTAAGCAGAGTGGAAATAGATATGGCCTGTGTGTGTAGGAAGCACAGTTCTCTTGTTCTCAGCAAGCTCACTGTGCTGGTACTATAGGAAACACAATAGAGTAGAAGAGTGCTTTTTCTCAAAAGCAGAGTGTGTTTCTTGTAAGGCGAGCTAGTGTTTGTTTCCCTGTCAGAAATGGAGTTGAATCACATGCAGTTTCTGGTCCTACGAGCAAGACTTATTTTCTGGTAAGAAGAGTCACCATTGCGATCCATTTGCCACACAGTGTAAATAGGACTCGCGTCTGTTGCCAGCAATACAGTGTATTGGACTGAAGAAGAGCTCCTGTTCTTGTCAGTTTCCTAAGCAGAGTTGAAGTAGGTATGCCCGTGTGTGTAGTAAGCACAGTTCTTTTGTTCTGAGCAAGCTCACTGTTCTGGCCGTATAGGAAACACAGTAGAGTAGAAGAGTGCTCTTTTCTCCATAGCAGAGTGTGTTTCTTGTAAGGCGAGCTAGTGTTTGTTTCCCTGTCAGAAATGGAGTTGAATCACATGCAGTTTCTGGACCTAGGAGCAAGAGTTGTTTTCTGGTAAGAAGAGTCACTCTTGCGATCCCATTGCCATACACAGTGCAAGTAGCACTCGCATCTGTTTCCAGCAAGTACAGTGTATTGGACTGAAGAGAAGCTACTGTTCTTGTCAGTTTCCTAAGCAGAGTTGAAGTAGATATGGCCAGTGTGTAGGAAGCACAGTTCTTTTGTTCTGAGCAAGCTCACTGTTCTGGCCCAATAGGAAACACAGTAGAGTAGAAGAGTGCTCTTTTCTCAAAAGCAGTGTGTGTTTCTTGTACTGCGAGCTAGTGTTTGTTTCCCTGTTAGAAATGGAGTTTAGTCACATGCAGTTTCTGGTCCTACGAGCAAGACTTTTTTTCTGGTAAGAAGAGTCACTATTGCGATCAATTTGCCACACAGTGTAAATAGCACTCGCGTCTGTTGCCAACAAGTACAGTGTATTGGACTGAAGAGAAGATACTGTTCTTGTCAGTTTCCTAAGCAGAGTTGAAATAGATATGGCCCGTGTGTGTAGGAAGCACAGTTCTTTTGTTCTGAGCAAGCTCACTCTTCTGGCCCTATAGGAAACACAGCAGAGTAGAAGAGTGCTCTTTTCTCAAAAGCAGAGTGTTTCTTGGAAGGCGAGCTAGTGTTTGTTTCCCAGTCAGAAATGGAGTTGAATCACATGCAGTTTCTGGTCCTACGA